>NC_062234.1:11807812-12108281 GCF_905475465.1 Pieris napi
TTTCATACGGAAACGGTGATAATATTACATTTTTATCGAGGCTATGCATGTGGGCATAGTAAAAACAATGTGTGTGGTATTGACGTGTGAAGTGAAGTTAATTTAATAATTATTTTTTATTATTGAAAACTACTCTACTACTACCCTGACAGCTACTCTTTTTTTGTTACCCGAGGTGGCAATCAATTTGCGCATCTCCTACCTACAAAAGTATGTGGGTACCACACACCAGAATCTCTACTATTCAGAGACTGGGTAAGCAATACGCAATAAAACCACCTCGTTTAGTTCCTACAAAGCCGCGTTTCGGAGGCTCTAGGGTAGCTCTTAAATTCTACCGGGGCCTCAACGGTGTGTTACGTTTAAAACCTCCGATGCAACCCTATATAGAAGGTAGGAGATGGGCATATCTTCTCCTATTTATTCCGCGTCTTCTAACCATAGAATTCCTAGAGCGCTTCCTCTCTTTCTGCTGTCTCCTTCTGTAGCATAGCATAGCACTTGCTCACAGACGGATACCACTTTTTTTTAATGGAATCTACATGTTTGCCTTTACAGCTCAGCTCGGGCTGTTTTGGCGAGCAAACCTTGGCCGGAATGGGCGCTTTTCCACGACTAGCGCAAGGGCGTCTCCTGCGAGATTCGGACCTCGGCTTGGGCCGTAGCTGGGAGAGCATACCACTGCATTGTACACCTCGTCACTGCCGACCATTTTTAGAATAACACTAGGCAGAGCAAGGTTTACCTATCATAGAACAAAGATTATGACGTGGCTGAGACTACCGCGGACACTCCTGGACAAGGACAATATTGCAACTTACAACATAATAACCATATGGACTAATGATTATCTGATTAAATAAATAAATTATTAATATTATGAATTACTTACGGAGTAGATACATAGTATTAAATAATATTTGCTATCTAGTAAGAAGGTAGCCAAAAAATCTTTCATTATTGTGGTTCTAAAGCGTTCATAATATTAATAAATAAATAAAAAATGAATGCATAATATTAAGCGCAGTTAAATACAGTTTTATGTATTGACAAAGGATAGGTTCCGCCTACCTAATTATTATTTACAACAGATAGCTACTATGCTATCTTACTTTTTATTTACAACTAAAGCTAAACATTTAGCTTTTCAGACAACTGCTTCTATTGAGCAGCTAGCTTTTGAGACAACTGCTTCTATTGAGCAGCTTAGCTTAAGAGAATGTAGTGATACTTGCAGTAGCACTTCATTAAGTATTAATCATTTAAATTAGATAGTGTGACAATAGAGGCAAACTCTAGCAATAATTTAGTACAACTCAGCTCAACACAAACATGTAATATTACTAACAACAACTGTTTAAACTTGATGCATCAAAACATGCAAGGTATGTTGGGCAAAGAATTAGAATTGGAGTTGTTTTTAAAATCAAGAAAAATTGATGTCCTATGCATTACCGAACATTGGCTTAGAGAATGCCAAATCATCTTTAACTTTGATCAGCACCAAGTTGCAAGTTCGTTTTGCAGATTGTCGGCGATTCATGGGGGCTCTTTGATTATTGTTAATAAAAATTTAAAGTATAAAGAGCGTAATGACATCGTGTGTCTGTCTGTAGAACACTCTTTGGAGGTAGCCTGTATAGAGATTGAGAATTGCATTATTTTAAGTGTTTATAGACCACCAAGTGCATCTTACGATTTTTTTGAAGCAAAGTTGGAGGAAATTTTGTGTAAAGTTAGTTTTAAGAACAATAAGTATATTATTGTATGTGGTGACTTCAATATAAATTTATTAGAAAATACCTCCATTAGTAAAAAATTCAATCTGTTATTAAAATCTTACAATCTTGTTAACTTGTTTCTTGAGCCCACTAGAATTACAAACTCCACTGCTACATGTATAGATAATGTATTTACAGATGCAGAGGCAATGCAAACCTCAATTACAACTGATCTTAGCTCAGATCATTGTGGACAGTTAGTGGCGCTAAAATGTAAAGTGGTGAAACAAGTAAATAAGAGCAGTGTGTTTGTTCCAGTAAATAAAAAGCGAATGGTGAGATTTAGACATAATATAGGTAAACACCTACCTTTATTACCGGTAGGTACTACCGTTGATATACAATACAACAATCTAAGTGATTGTATTAATAAAGAGTTCAACACCATCTTTACCCCAAAGAAAGTCTCTCATTCGCAGTGTAAATCGTTTAGTGATTGGGCGACAGCGGGAATTTATAAAAGTAGACAACGGTTGTATGACCTTTACGCTGAAAAGTCATACAATCATAATGAAGAATTTATTCTTTATGTTCGAAATTATTCGAAATTATTTAAGAAAGTTTGTTACGCGGCCAAGTCCTTAAATATTAAAAACAAGATTAAAAATAGTAGCAATAAAACTAAAATGACTTGGAAGATAATTGATAGTGAAACTGGAAGAGTCAGGGATCGCAATCAAGACATCGAACTATGTGTCGATAACACTATAATCAAATCTAACGAAGAGATAGCGATTGTTTTTGATAAGTACTTTTCTGACATTCCAATTTCGACTACAAAGTCTCTTCAATCATCTCCCGCCCTCGCTGAATCGCTGCTCAAAGATAATGTAAACGAGTGCAAGGTCAGTTTTACATTCCGACCCATTGGTGCCGACGATATAGTGAGGATATTTAGAACCATAGATATTAAGAACACTACCGATCTTTGGGGTATTTCTGTAAAAATAATTAGTAGCATAATTGATGTAATTGCTCCCCATCTAGCTATAATTTTCAACAATTGTATTAAAAGTGGCGAGTTTCCCGATCTAATGAAACATAGTAAAGTCATTCCATTATTTAAAGCAGGTAGTATGTCCGACCCCAGTAACTTTAGACCGATTTCCGTACTACCTACTTGTAGTAAAATATTTGAAAAAATTATATTAAATCAACTGGTAAGTCATTTTAACGTAAACAAATTATTACATAATAATCAGTTCGGTTTTACCAAGGGTCGCTCGACAGCCGATGCCGGTGTTGAGTTATATAGATATATAATTAAGGCTTGGGAGGAGTCGCATGACGCTTTAGGTGTTTTCTGCGACTTATCCAAAGCATTTGATTGTGTCCAACACGAGACCTTAATCGGGAAACTCCGCCATTATGGCATCAAGAATACCGCACTGAATCTTCTGACTTCCTATTTACACGGAAGAACTCAGAAGGTTGAAGTGAATGGTAAGAGGTCCTCTGGGTCGGCAGTAGATATGGGGGTACCACAGGGCTCAATTCTTGGCCCTTTCCTCTTTCTTGTTTATATAAATGATCTACCTTTCATGGTAGAGAGAAAACATCAGATAGTTTTGTTTGCTGATGACACGTCCTTGATTTTTAAAATCAAACGACAAATAACAAATTTGGACGATGTGAACAATGCTCTGTCTTCGATTGTCCATTGGTTTAGTATGAATAACCTTCTACTTAATGCAAAAAAGACAAAATGCATTAAATTTTGTGCAAAAAATTCAAGGATTATGGATACTAGACCAATTATAAACGGTGAGGAATTGAATCTGATACAACTGTATTTCTCGGAATCACCATGGATTCAAAACTTCAGTGGTCCCCTCATATTAACGGATTGGCGAAGAGACTTAGTTCTGCAGCCTACGCGGTTAAAAAAATTCGCTCTCTAACTGATGTCGATACAGCTAGACTTGTTTATTTTAGTTACTTTCATAGCTTAATGACTTATGGCTTATTATTATGGGGTCATGCTGCTGATGTCGAAACTATTTTCATCCTGCAGAAGAGGGCTATTCGTGCAATCTATAATTTAAAATGTAGGGAATCTCTTAGAGATAAATTCATGGAAATTAATATACTTACCTTTCCCTCGCAATATATTTATGAAAATATTATGTATGTATACAAAAATAGTGATAAGTTTACTAGAATAGAACATACGCACAATGTTAATACACGGAACAAACGCAGGCTGCAATTTCCCCGTACTAGACTATCTAAAGTTAGTAATTCTTTTTTGGGGAAAGGGATACTCTTCTTTAATAAAATCCCAGAAGCTCTTTTATCACTGCCTTTCAATAAATTTAAGAAATGTATTAAAGAAAAGCTGTGTAAAAAGGCTTACTATAAAGTCAACGATTATCTAATTGATAAAAGGGCCTGGGACTAGTGCTAGACAGGCTACTTCTAATTAATTTGCGATATTTGTTATAAATAAGTGTTGTTTGATGATTTGCTGTTTTAAAAGAGTACCGAGAGTTTTTTACGCCGGCTTTTTCTCTCGGCCTACACCCTCTGTCTTCTTTGCCGATGAGTAGGGATGCCTTCAAATTTAATGACGTGGAATAAGTGATACATGTATCTTACGTTCCATAATAAACATATTTTATTTTTTTTTTATTTTATTTTATATACAGTAAAGTCTTTGAGTACTTGGCAGCTCAAAAAATACAAGCTGCGAACAGCAAAGCTACTCTGTAACACCGATGCCAATTTAAGATTGACTCAATTGGCTGGAATAAGCACTCTCACAATTACGAAACCAATAATTATGACGTCAACTAACGACGAGCTCTAATTTAGCTGTTGTTATTTCAATATGATTTATTTATGTATTTATTTCCTACAACTTCAATTGTAAAAAAATCGATTATACTAAAGATATCTCCAAAGATATAATACATAATATTTACAAAAAGGTTCAAACAAATGTATAAATACAAAAGGAAATAATCAGTTAAAATTATTCAATACATTTAACTAATTCGGCTGTGTTGTGTGATGGTTTGAAAGTGAGGGTATGTATGTGAGGTGTGCTCATGACGCAGGCTATTTAGGGCTTTGGATAATCTAAAATCTAAATACACCATTTAACCATATACCGCGATAGCTTAAACAAGTCGAGGCTTAAATAGTGGTAATCATGGTTAAACTAAAGTATGCTGTAGTAATTGTCTAAATTTTTAAAGAAAACTGCAACCCGAAATGCTTATATACTTTGACTACAGCGCTTACATCCAATTTATCCAAATATGTATTTACATTAACTATTAGTTATATTTTTTAACAGCAGTTTTTGCCGCGCTCCTCCGCTATATGGAACCAGCTGCCCATTAAAGTATTTCCGAAACAATTCGACTAGGGTTCTTCAATAAAGGAGCGTAGCAATTCTTGAAAGGCCGGCAACGCACTTGCGAACCTTCTGGTAATGTGAGTGTCCACGGGCTGTGGAATCACTTAACATCAGGTAAGCCTCCTTTGCCTCCTATTACAGAAATAAAAAATATTAGATAGTCCATCTTGTGTACCTACTCAATTTCATTCCAATGTTGTCTAACAATAGTTTGTTGTCTTCTGCCGATACTTATGACGTCATCAGCTCACCCTGGCCGTGGTTTCTGACACCTCTTATCTCAAGAAGACCCGTTCCAGCGGATCATTCGTATGTACGTCCACTGTTGGTCAGTGAAAAAATTGGAATTATAGTTCTAAAATTTAGGATCTGGAATCTGAATCACAAAAATATAGGGTAGTACTGCTGTTTTAAAATACAGCAGGTGTGTACAACAATATTGACATGATACAGGAAAATAGCTTCATTTACGTCGTCTCACAGTAGCGTATCTGTCGCACTTAGGGGTTATTTACTGGCGATTTCAAATCATAAGTGCGGACGAAGCTTATAAAAGCTATATTTGGCGTGAAATTATTTTTTATGGGCCGCCTTTATCGTAACCATTATGGAGGATTTTGTTATAAATTGATGTCAAGAATTAATAAAGAAAAATGTTGATACTTGTTATTATTTATCTAAAATATTGACATGCATATTTTGTATAAAAAATCGTTTAATATTTGCGAGTTTTATATAAATGTATTATTGATTTGGACGATTGTTGTCGATCACAAAAATAAAATTCTGGAAAAATGTCTCGACGAGGATGGGATTCGAACCCACGCGTGCAGAGCACATTGGATTAGCAGTCCAACGCCTTAACCTCTCGGCCACCTCGTCATGCAAGGCCACAGGTAATTTCTCAACAACGTTACATATAGGCATAGAATATACATATTAAGATCAAGAAACAATGGCTTTATAACGACCTTGATTTTGTAGTAGATTAATTGAGGCTTCATAGGGAATATATGTCGCTTCAGCAATAGAACCTTTTTTCGCTACATTTACCGGGATATCTCACCAGTGACTGAGAACAATCGTGTCAATTTTAATATTGTTTTATTTTTGTTATTTAGGTTACTGACAGATGTTCTGTTATTGAACGTAAATGATATAGTTTTTATTATTTGGTTGAGGTTTTTGACTATTGCTGCTCTTTGATTTTTTGTTTGTCTTATAAACACGCTACGCTTCTATTCTTTATGTTGAGTTAGTAGTTTAGCTCATCCTGGTTTTGTTTGCCGCTTAACTGTTATGAAATCCTAAATAAGAAAACGAATCTGGATATAAAAATGTTTTATAAATTGTCCCTTTACTGAGACATCATTGAACATTACGATCTAGCCTTATACTATTACTTACTTAAGAATAATACGTTGTTTAAGGTTTAGTTTCAGTTTTCTGTTTTTTTTGTCTATATATGTAGGTACATATGTTTTGTTTATCAATGTATACGAAATCTGTTTTGGCTTTGTATAATTAAGTGTTTTGTTTTATAATATGGATATGTGTCAGCTACTAATAAATAAATAAATATAGTACCGCGCAATACTATACTACTATATAATAAAGTGTATATGTACCGCTTTGCCCCCTTTCCGCACGTTTACGGAAATGCCGAAACCGCCGATACCAAAATGTGTTTAACCATAAATGTTCTCGAAACATTAAACATTATAAAGAAACGAGTTGTTTATTTACGAGCTACCGAGCCACGTGCGCCATTTGTTTGTCATTCCCGCTTTTTGTTGAGAATATTTTTACACGAATACTCGATTCGAAAACTGTCTTGACGGCTAAGAAGTAACTTATATTTTACAGTTTTATTTCAGGGATAACTGATTGAAGTTCTTGTAAAATTAAACAGTTTTTGATTTTATAAGGATTTTAAAATTCAGTTACGATATAATAATGCATTGGATATTTTGAGTTTCGTAAAATGCGAGAACCTTGCTGACGCATAATAGTAAGAACCCGAGATGGGTATAGCTTACCCAGTTGCTTCTGGTGTGGGTCACCAGAATCTGGTTCAACACAATTCCAACTAAGCAATCAAAAAAGGAGAAAAAGTTGTTGTTTTAAACTGCTTGCTCAGTGCAATCCGTTTCCAGTAATACAAAGATATTTTGATTAATTATTAAGGATGATTTTGGTCTAATAGTTTGAATAAACGATTAACAAAACGAATAAATCTAATTCGAAACAATTGGTAGGGCTATTTATGAGGCAATTAGATTCACAATAATTTTGATAGTGGCTACCGATTAGTGAAGTAGTAGGCAGACACTAGTTTAAACAAGACAAAGACTTAAACGAACTTAAATCCTTTATGAAGTTCTGAAGTGTCACCAAAGGGAAAGATATCCTTTGTCTTACTTTATTACGAAGTTTACGAGTTCCAAGCGACACAATTAAAAGTATTAAGACGTCATAATAAACTTACGGAAAATGCATTGTTATAAGCTGAATTTGTCAGTTTAATTGTCGATAAAATGTTATTTGTATGATAACAAATGTGTGTCATCTCATACGACGTTTTCATAACAAAGAACGTGGGTCAGTGTGACGGAAGTAATTTTTCAAAATTGTGCTGCTTCAATTTGAAAATCCTTCAAAATTGAGGCGTTAAAATTGATATACAATAGAAATACTTCTTTGTGTTGAAGACTTTGTTTTAGTAAATGCACAATGGGTTGACTGTACCTAAACATTGAAGGTTCTGTTTGGTCTCCACCATATGTTAAGATTCTGTTGCATGTAATGTTTGTTAAATGCCTAGAAAACTAGATAAGAGCATTGTTTGGGCCAAAGGCTTCAGTCGACTTTCTTAAAAAAAAAATATGTTTATTATGGAACATAAGATACATGTATCACTTATTCCACGTCATTAAATTTGAATTTGTAGGCATCCCTACTCATCGGCAAAGAGGACAGAGGGTGTAGGCCGAGAGAAAAAGCCGGCGTAAAAAACTCTCTGTACTCTTTTAAAACAGCAAATCATCAAACAACACTTATTTTAAAACAAATATCGCAAATTAATTAGAAGTAGCCTGTCTAGCACTAGTCCCAGGCCCTTTTATCAACTAGATAATCGTTGACTGTTGTCAATTGACTGTCGTTGTTGTAGATGAATCGTTTCATCTCTATGGTTGTAGTTACGAACCTTATGAACCTATAAACGTTATGTCTATGTGCGCGTTTAACACTCGCTAGTACGGTGAAGTAAAACATTGACAGGTATACTTTATACCAGAAAGTCGAGGCCGTGCGTCAGGTACAGAAGCCTATGAGAAAAAGAAATTATCAGAAAACAGATACAGAAATATGAGTCCCAGAACTAAAAGGTTGTAGCGATATAGTTTTTCTTTACTATGTACTTAGTACAATTTTGTCAGTCTTTATTGTCATAGTCAATTAACATATTAAGTATAATAGTGTATAGATAAATTTTTGTCCTTGTAGTTGGAACTTTTAGACTCTTCTACTATTGTTATATATATCTACTCTTCTATTATGTCCCCATGGGACTCTGGGGGCAATAGAAGCACACGCGAAAAAATACACCAAAAATAACAAGCGACGGGGAATTCCCCGTTCCGTTCGATAGACGCGCATCGCACATGAGTTGATTGATATCAGGGATTCCAACATTAAGATTGGATTTTTTTAAATTTCAGATTTTTTTTAATTCAAAATATCGCCTATTATTTTCAGTGGGCACGGGGGGGCTTTGTATCCATGGGGACCTGGACACAAAAAGCCCTTAAGTAGATCCACCCCTGATAGTTATGGTTAGTTTTTAAGAACAGTAGGGTTGCCTGTTACATACATTTCAGCGTACATACAGAACCGAATCATTTGTAAATTACTTACCATACATCTTATCGTATAGTAATTTATTAAATTCAGTAGCAATTATTAACATTTACTAAGAATCGGCGGGTCTCAAAGGCTACTATTAATAAATACTGATCTGCGATTATATCGAGTACCAAATAACGTTGGTTGAAATCGTAGGTTTTTTAACTAACGCGGTGCGTTTGATGTTTGAAATGCCGTTTTGTTTTATTACTCGTAAATACGGGTGAATGCCACAGGTTTGTGCCATTCTGTACCTGTTATGACGAATTAATGGCGAATTTTTCTTGTGTTTGATAAATATGTGGATATTTCTAGTCAATTGTGTTTAGTCATTTGTTTTTTGTAATAAATACATATTAATGTACATTACGAACAAACAGTTTTAATGACGTAATGTAATTTTAGTCAGAAGGATATATAGAATAATTAATCTTATTTCGATCGAACTGAGCGTTTTAACGCAGTTTGCCGCGCACCACCACAATGTGGAACCAGTTACCAATCAGGTATTTTCAAACCAATTCGAGTTAGGGTCCTTCAAGAAAAGAGCGTACCAATTCTTAAAAGGCCGGCAACGGACTTGTGACCCTTCTTATAATGTGAGTGTCCATGGGAGGTATCACTCAACGTTGAGTTAGCCGTTTGCCCCCTGTTATATAGAATAAAATTGAAGTGAAATATTACAAACAAATTTTCATTAAAGCTGTGAAATAAGGCAAATGTTGATTATTGTTATTTCACTAACAAACTTTTTAATTTAAAAAAAATTTAATATACACAATTTCCTTTTCCTCTCATATTCAAGCTGTTGTTTTTGTAAATTTATATTTTTTATCTTATTATATTCTCTTATCAGGGATGTGGTATTATTATCATATTATGGTACCTCATTCAAATATGTGCATATAATTACTATCCTAAGTGCATCATTAGGTTTTATTGTTACCATAAAATTACTTCTATATTCTGAATAGGTCTATCTATTACCATTCGTTTATGTGTTTTTTTAGTTACGTGTTCGAAAAAAAAAATTCTTTAATTTGCATATTTCTTTTTCATATATCTTGTAAAATGTACCACTATATGAATAGAACGTAACAAAACTTGGAGCAAAGTAGAACAAACCCACCACAGAGTCATTATTTGGTCCTAAAGCGGGTTTATTTGTTGTGTAATAAACAATTTTTGGCTTCTGAAGAAGTCGTATACGGTGATCATAATTTTGATGTTTCTTTTAAATAGTGCATTGCTCTTAGGTGAATTAATGAGTTTAAAATTGCGGGTAATCATATATCATATTTTATGGCCTTTCAGAAACTGCCAGTGACGCCCTTCCGGTGTTTTAAATTTTATAGTATTTTGAAATGAGAATTCGATGTATTCAGTAGCTTACTGTTACACACTTTCGAATTTAGTATATTAACTTTCCAAAGACAATTTATTTTAAGTTTTTTGAATTTAGAATTTAGTCTTGTGTCAATTGTATTTATTTAAGAAAGGTGAACGTCGTATATATACTATTATCTTTTACTATTTCCAAAGCTAGCCATTCTCTAGTTTAAGCGAGACATTCGAACAGCGATTCATTGTTATATATAGATGGATATATATAACGAAAATTTATGGTTGGTGAATTTTTTTACTACATACTGTTACAGTGAAATAAGTCGATACTTTCTTATGTTATTAAAATGTTATGGATCTGAGTCTACTAGCGGATCCGATATAATATATATTCTACTACCGGACCCGACAGACGTTGTCCTGTACACACGTCTTACATACAAAAAAAATCTAATAATGTAAATCATTCTCGACTCCACTTGAACTCACAAAAAATTTCATCAAAATCTGTCCAGCCTTTTAGGAGTATAATTACGGACACATGCACAAAAGATTTATATATGCAATATATACCAGTTGTTTATATTCTGTGTGTGTCCTAGGTACCGACTGCAGTGCCATCTGCAGGGATGATTTGTGAATCTAAACAATCCAGGGTGTCAGCATACAATAATATGCATTCAATCGGTTCAGCCGTTTCAGAGGAGCTCAGTGACAAACACACGTACAGTAGAATTAGATTAGCTATCTTACTTATATGTATAATCTTATACAGGTCAGTCTTTAAGGCCTGCATGCAATTCTTATTTCACCGGTATACAAAACCTTAACTATACAGTACGGACGCAATATCACTATTGAGAGATTGGTATATGCCTAGCAAAGGTACTTGGTTACATAAATCATATGCGTCATAATCTATTAAAACCATTATTTTTAATCTAACGTAATAAATACACGTACTATTTCCTCGTTTCCCATCATATAATTACATAAATCTAGATTTTCCTGTTAACTGAAAATCTAGGAAAACCCTTGTTGAATACGCTCCATAATTTATGTAATCTATCAATCATGCGATGTCATTGTGACGTATCCATCATTTTTCCTAGAATTTGCCACTGTTAATTCTACTAACGGATAACGAAAGGTTAGCGTATACTAGCTGTGATCTGCGGTTCCACCTGCATTGAGTCAGTCATAGCACGATGTTCTATAGCCTAAAGCTTTCCTCGGTAAATAGACATTAAAATTAAAAAAATTGTTAGACTTTCCCGGAATATTGGTTGATTTTGATATCTAATAAAATATAGCCTATTTTCATCAGGATAACGTAGGCTTCTAACCGTGAAATAATTATTAAAATTAGCTTCGAAGCCTTTTCAAGGAAAACAATTTATAACATCTTTCTATAATATAAAATTTAATACATGTTTGAATATTGAAAATATTAAACATAATAATAATCTAGAGCCTGATACCTTCAAGGAAAAACGTGTTAAAAGAGAGTTAAGATGAAGTGCAAAACAGAAAGAAAAGAAAGATAAAAACAAAAGTGAAGTAAGTCCATATAAATTGCTGGTTTTTCAATGTTAGATTCTACTTAGATATTAATTTCTTGATCAAGATTTTAAAAAGGTATTTTTTTGTATTAATATTGAAATAAAGATTTTCTAAAAATTTATAAGTAATTCACTAAATATGACAAATAACGAGATTAAAAGCATTTACCCAATGTAAAGAACGTATGCTTATACGTAATTAAAACAATAGCGAATTAAAATATCTCAATAGAATCTCGCATATATTCAGAATAGCAGTCCGTATTTGTGTCTACATTTTTATTGAATTCCAATAAATTGTCTGTTTATTATTCACAGTATACACGAGCGGCATTTCAAAGAACTGCTCAAAGATTAATCACATATTTTGAATCATATACACTGTGCGTTCGTGCTTCAGTTAGAACCTCATATTATTTCTATGGATTCGGTATAAAGCAAGTCTTTTCCTCTTCTAAAAGTCTCTGCCACATTACCAAGGAATTTTTAATGATTACTGAGGAGCAGTGTTGTGGTTAAGCGCGCTACTATCAACCCTGAGTCTTGCGTTCAAATAACGCTACTGCACCAATAGACGTCTATAAATGTGAGCTTTTAATGTACACATAAGCGGAGAGAAAAAAGCACTCTTTAAAGCTAATATCGTGTGCAGATAGATGACTGATGCAAGACACAAGAAAAAAATATCAAGGAAATACATATTTGATGACCAAACTTGGGCATGCAGCACCTGTTTTATTATTTCGATTGCTCCAAGATCTACCAATAAAATAAAAATGTTAGCGATCCATCACGTTTTACCTATAACCGAATTGGTCCATACCAAATTTAATAACACAATGGTCGAATTAAAGCGTGAAATGCTATTAACTCTTCTATTGCGAAAAACAATGTATGAATATACGATTTTACATGGACTTCGTATTGATAAATGTTATATTTGCTCCAGTTCCTCATAGGTCATATAACAATGGGTGAATCTTGTCATATTCAACAAAAGACGGTACAAGTTTTTCTATGTTCTCATGAGTAACTGGTATAAGATCAGATTCTACTCTATTAGATTCGATAAAATGCTAGTTTCGGGTAAGAGAGTCATTAGCACACGCTAGCGGGGATGCTGTATTAAAGCCTAAAGAAAGGCTCTGTTTGGTTATCCACCCTAATGAGCTTAGATCTGATTTTAGGGGCAGAATCATCGAGCTGGTATTCTACGCTAGAATGTCCTCGGCCCCACCCATGGACCTTAAGTCAAATAAGTCAGGAACTAGGAGTAACAAAATTTTTGTCAAAAGAAAATGGCTTGTGAATAATATTATAAAATAATAGTTCTGTTATGAATAATCTATGTCTTCAATAGAGCAGCTGTGGTCACTGAATTATTGGTAAATAATTAAATTTTGCATTTGATAATATAATTACCACAATGATACATTTTCAGTATTCGTAACATAAACATAATACGTATATGTTATAAACAAAAGTTTATTACGTTATATACTTCCGTTTTAGGGTTTTTTTTAAACTTCAGAATGCACTTCAAATACGTAATGAACGAAAGATATTTTCCAATGGGGATTAAAAAAGATTCCGATGAATTAAAAAACTTCTTTAAAGTATTGAAAAGTAACGTGTTAAAGGACATCTATGATAGCGGGTGGGAGTTTATATTTTATAGCGAAATTATATTTACCTAACGATTTAACCGAACTAAAAAAATTTGCTTTTAAAGTTAATTCTGAAATATATTATAAGTATTGCGTAACTTTCATTAATATATCATTTATATGGTTCTTATGCAATATATAGCAGTAGGTGACTGTAAAATGTATGTTTAGTAATTATATACCCAATTGATATATAATTAAAAAATATATAATTTACTCATGAATAAATTAAAAACCTTGTTTTATATATTTTCGTTTAACACGTTTTAAAGTACGAAATACTTGGTTTACAAACTAATAAATAAGACTTCGCAAAGGTCAATGACTCTTACCGCGATTTCAATAGTAATACGGCCAATTTCATGCCCTAGCAATATACAAAGACTAGGATGATAAATTACAAAAAATCCCTTTGAAAATACAATTCAACGAATGCCTATAATTTTCCATAATAGGTACAAAGGCAAAGACCTGTTGAAAAATAAATCAAAATAAATAAGTTTGAATACACTTTGTAGTTGTATGCGCTCGAGTTTAATAGTCGTGATTACAGTGTCGTACACAAGACTGCGCGTGTGTGAGTGTACTAAATCATTTGATGTTTTTAAACCAATTGAATTACTATTTTTAACGTTTAAAAGATTCTCGTTATTTTTAGTTTTCTGTGAGACCTTATTTAAAACCTTGTAATATAAAATACATGACCTATTTGGCATATACCAAAATTTTAATTGGATTGCTTTTAAAAGCATATTCAACATTGAAATGTATCTCGAAATATTTTTTCAGCTTGGCAACATTTCAGTATAAATAATTTCTTCCAGCTCAAATGAGGATACTTGTAATTTATATGGCAATATTCGGATGAAATGATTGATAAAAGCGTTGTGTAATTTTATTTGTAATCAGTATAAAAATTAAACATTGAAGTTATTGCAAATGTTACATGAAAACAGTACTTCAAATAGATTTAAATAAAATTCAATGATCAAATTCGTAAATCGCACTACAATTACACATGTGTTGATGTAAACAAGTCGCACACACTCGCACATTGTTGTGTTCGACATTGAGCGAGGTCATGGCTCCCGCGCGTGCGATTCGAATATGCGAATTATCAACTCGTGAGTTGGGCCTTGATTAGTAATAGGACTTTAAGTGTCCATTTTCATTTAATTTCTGTTATAGCTATACAATGGAATGTCCATAATCAAAAAACTAATTTTTCGATTAATTTCACTTAAGAAATGAAATTTATCTAAACAGGCATCCGAACTCAGAGGTTCATTATATTTAACTGATACTTAAGCTAACTTTAAATAGGTCCCAGAGAAAGTTAAAAAAAGTTTCATCACCCCGTCTTTGTACCCCAAAACCCGTTTCTTTAAATCAGCCATTAATTGTAAATAAATTCCGTATCTATGTGCACTGTTCTTGATATGAAATTTATTATCTAGCATTTGAATAGTTTCATAAGTAAGTCCGAGTACAAGTATATCAAGTTTTTTTTTCAACATATATATGTTATAATTATCTTGATACAATAATAATTCTAAGACAAAACATTTGTTTGTATAACGCCTAGTCCTTGGATAAATGCGGAGATGCAAGAACACTAAGTAGTTCTTAATTAACTAGACCTTAATAACAATTACGCCTGTCTCATTTTCAGGAAAATTTATGTTCATAACCTCACGACTCATTTCCTCGTTGCAAGGTCTTCCGTAAACGCATCAGTGACGAAAAACGTATGCAAATGAACTGTGACTGTCATTCAAGGTCGCGCATTATGTTTGCCGAGTTCATTGGTTCAATATTTGTTAATTATTGTGTGATGAACCTTGGACAGTCAGTGATAAAAATAGCTAAATACTTATCATAAAATTTGACTTTTATTTTAACAGTGTTAGTTACCGTGCGATTCTCATCACTGAAGTCATAGGGTCGATCCCCGGCTGTTCACCAATGGACTTTCTTTCTATGTGATGGAAAACATCGTGAGGAAACCGGCTTGCCTATTATAGAAGACGACAATATTGACAAAAATAATACCTAACTTGGACTTAAATCTGTATAACCAATAAAGTATTATTAATCCTACTAATATTATAAACGCCAAAGTTTGTAAGTACGCATGGATGTTTACGTAAAAACTACTGAATGGATTTTAATGAAACTTAACAATAATATAGCTTATACATCAAAATAACACAGGCTACAATTTATAAAGATATTGTGTGAATTGTCCAAAATATCAAGTAAGTAAGACAAAATCTAGCATCTGCGAGTTATTCTGGCGTGCGCTGCCAAAACCGCTAGTGTTACACATATGTAATGTATGATGAAAATGTTTATCTTAAATAGTCCTACAAAAAACCCACCGAAGCTCGGCGGTTGAGGTTGGGGAAGAAGTCGCTCATCGCTGGGTGCGCGATGCGTGAGGGAAGACAGTTTATAGGAGCATGCTGCAGTAGCGGCCTATAGGCCTATGATTAAGGCTCTGCAGTGCTTAGCTTGCTAACATCCCACGAAAATGTAAGTGCGTGCTCCTATTGCACCATGCCTTCTGCTGATAGAGGACAAATCTTTGTTTTTTTTATTATGAATAATCAACTATTAATTAGTTAAGATGTCATGTGGAACATGGTGTAATGGTTGCAGCTCCTTACAAACATTGCGTAAAACAAAAAACTTGGCGATTAAAAAGAGTGGCGGAGAATTTATTGCCATTTCTTCTATTCCGTTCTACGCCCTTGATTTGAGAACTGGTAGTAAATGTGAAATTAGAAGCATTTAATGTATGTATATTTATTTTTTGATTTTCATAAGTGTACATTGTGTTAGCTATATGAATAAACGATTTTGATTTGATTTGATTTAAATTAACGTATATCTAATGTTACCAAATTTGTTCTTCTTCTTCTTATAGTGCCATCTCCTTCCGAAGGTTGGCGATCATCATGGCTATTTTAATTTTGGATGCCGCGCTTCTAAACAATGACTTGGTGCTTTGACATAACCATTGTCTCAAGTTTTTTAACCAGGACGTGCGTCTGCGGCCAGGTCTCCTTCTACCTGCCACTTTGCCTTGTAAGATTAGTTGAAGGAGCTCATATTTTTTGGAGTTGCGTAAAACGTGTCCGAAATACTCAAGTTTCCTTTTCTTAACCTTCATAAGCACTTCTTTGTTCTTCTGCATTCTGTCCAGCACGGTTGTATTTCGTATGCGGTCTGTCCAAGATATTTTAAGCATACGTCGATAAACCCACATCTCAAACGCTTCCAGTTTTTTGGACATAGTCTCTGTCAGCGTCCAAGATTCTACGCCGTAGAGCAGCACAGAGAAGACGTAACATCGCGCAATGCGAGTTCTAAGCTGTAAATTTAGGCGCTTGTCACAAAGTACTTTTTTTAATTTTGAAAAGGCGTTCCGAGCTTGTTCAATTCTGCAGCGGATTTCGATGCTATGGTCACCCTTTTCATCAATCACTGTGCCTAGATATCGTATTTTCGAGACACGTTCCAAGGTCTGATTGTTGAGGTATATATGTTGCGTGAAAAGCTCCGGTGTTCGGCTTATTGTCATATATTTTGACTTTTGCGCATTGATGCTAATACCAAATTTAGAACTCACAGCGGCAACTGAATTGACTAAATTCTGTAGACCATCGAGGCTCTCTGCGATTAAGATCGTGTCATCAGCGTATCTCAAGTTATTCAGCAGTTTGCCATTAATTGCTATGCCATGTTGACAATTATCTAGGGCTTCTGAAAATATTGCATCGGCATACAAGTTAAATAGCAAAGGTGATAAAATGCAACCTTGACGCACACCTCTCTGAATCTCGATATATGAAGAATGTTTGCTGTTTACCCTTATGTTAGCACTTTGCTTCCAATATAGGTTTTTAATGAAACAGCAATCCTTATAATCTAAGCCAATTCTCTGGAGTATTTCCATCATTTTACCATGTCGTACATTATCAAAAGCCTTCTCATAATCGACAAAACAGACGAAAAGATCCCTGTTCATGTCCAAGCATCTCTGTATCAACACTTGATAGCCAAATTTGTTACGTTAGTAAATTGCGACTGTAACATCTCATATTGTTGTATTTTTCAAATGCGACCCAAAAACGATTTATGTGATCATTTAAAATCGTAATGTTAGTTCTTTTCTACGCCAAGCTAATATTACTCGAAATACTAGTCCTGCGCAGACGCGGACACAAGCTAGTAATCATTTTTTTTATACATAATAGGGGCAAATGAGCCTGCGGGATAACCAAAAAGGGCAATCATCGCAGCCCATAGACACCCATTTGTAGTGGGTGCGTTGCCGGCCTTTGACGGAGGAGTACACTCGAATTTTGAATAGTTGGAGGTCATATCTCTCAGGGTAGACCCCCACCGGGAGTCTATTCCACAGTTCGCTAGTTCGCAAAAGAAAATTCCTTCCACGGACTGTGGAAAACTAACATAAAAACGGAAACTACAAGGTCAAACAAGAAAAAGGTTATATAAAATACTTGTAAGGTAGAAACGGTAATACCTAACTTATAACAACCAGTTTTGAGAAATTACCTTTTATAATGAACTTATTAAAGAATAATTCAACCACATTCCTATTTCGTTTTCAAAGTATTGTGACATTGATAGTACACGCATAATTTGTAGATAAAACACTAACGCCGGGTGGTTATCTAAAAAAGGTAATAAAATTAATTGAACCGATGGTTTATTGCTTCATGTTGAAGGTTAAACTGCTTCTGTTATATTGAGGTGCAGTTAATTGTAGTGGTTTCGACAATTTAAAAAAAATAATAATTCTTTTTGACGTTTTTATTGTCTCTATGGGCTGTTACGAGAGACAGATAACCTATTAAGGATGTATTTAAATGTAGGACTATTTTTAATTTAGATTAGTACAACGAACAGCTTTAAACGTTTTATAACGATGTATTCATTATTTATTTACAATTAGCTGCAAGAAATACAGTACAATTAAAATATGTAAAATAATTATTAACGCTTTCGAGTTTCGAGCGATCTCTTGTGGTTGTGTATCTCTCTATCATCATCATCTATGTTTCTCAAACAAGGCATTCTGCGTTCAAATAATACTATATTATATTTATTTATCTATATGGACCATAATATTGTTACATAAGGCCGACGTGTAATTGCAAATTATTTGTTCGCTAATCTAAAGAAACATTTACCTGTCCTAATAGAAGGTCTTGAAACGTGAAGAGTGTGTCAGGCATAGGAGGCTGATCACCTACTTGCATATTAGATTGAAAAATGATAATGAAACAGATATGGAAATCAGTGGCCCAGACCTGAAAACTGCCACTGTTTTTTTTATTTTCAATAAAGGGTCTTAGGGAGAAACGTTTTTCAATACAAATTAAGGATAGTAATGATAAAAAAACTTTGAGATTTATAATAAAGAAGCACAATAAATAATAAGACACTTTGCTGTTCTTTTTGAGCATAAACATTACTGTCCAAAAATGACCCCATTGGATTTAATTTATCGCAATATAAAATATCAAAAACATTTATCGTATTCATTTGATTTTAATGCATGTACTAGACGGGTGGCCTTTTCCATTGTTTATGAGAAGTCGGAAGAGTCAAGTTTTTCCGGTTCAATAAGTCGAAGTTTAATTACATAAAATTTTCCGATACCCGTGTAAAGTGTCATTAATTTTATATAACAAAATTTTTACCTTACATTTTATTATAGACTCTTTATTTTAAGAGAATTATCACTGTCGCTATAGAGTAGTGTTGGCAGCGAGTGACTGTCATAGCTGAGGGCGTAGGTTCGAGCCCCGGCTATGCCCCTATATCTAGATACCATTGTCTTTCTATGTGCGCATTTAACATTCGCTCGAACGGTGAAAACATCGCGAGGAAACCGGCTTACCTTAGGCCGAAAACGTTGACGGCGTCACCTACTTGTCTATTACATTAACAAATGATCATGAAACAGATATAGAATTCTGAGGCCCAGACCTAAAAAGGTAGTAGCACCACTGATTTATTTATTTACCATTGACGCACATGCTGTTATTTTTCGATAAAGATATCTTTATTATTTACGTATTGCATCCGAAAGACAAAAAGTTTACATTTTAAATAAGTGATATTTGTTAAGTAAGTGATAGTTTTACTATTGCATACTTAGTCTACGACAGTTATAGTTTTAACTTGTTATTTTGTGATCAATTTTGCGTTTGTACTGTGTTCGTTGATACCATTGATTCATCACTTTTGTGACTTCTTCCCCTGAGATATCCTCCAAAGTGTGGCTTGGGCGGTCGGTCCATCTTCGATCTGTATACGTTGCAATATGTAAATCCTGCAGCCATTTTAAATGTGAGGCATTCTATGAATATGAAGTGACCAGATCGGGAGAGTAAAGTAATTGCGCCATACTTGTGATGTCAGCCCACAGATTCATCCAGGCAATACTTTTAAACATACTCTGTTCATGGGCGTGTCTTAGAGACTGCCTTAAAAATCTACGAAACGTGTGAGTACCCAAGGGCTCTGGAATAATGTATCATTTCATAAATATAAATAAAAAAGTGCCCTTAAGTACATTAAACACCATTGTATATTAACCCACCGAGCCTAGAACCGCATCTAATATACCGCTCTCTCAAGATTTCTCTTGAGACTCTGACTGATTGCGTAATCTTTTACTCGCCTAAAATGTGGCTGCGGGATGTTGCATTTAATCTTGAGAGACTATTTAAACTTTTACCAGCGACCTGGCACTCCGTAATACCAGAAGTTCTCTTACATTTTAAGTGCCCTGGTATTACACGTTTGATTGGTAAACCCGGCGTTCTCAATCGATTTGTGATAACCTACAGGAATTGATGTAAGAGAATCTTACTGAGAAGGCTCACTTCCAGAGTGGTCACGCAACTTCAATCTTTTATTTTTAATGACACCTGATCAACAAATTCTGTGCTATAAAACAGTTCAATAAGAAGCCGATTATCGAGTTTATTTTAACATTTAAATTAGAACTAAGCAAATCCTTGAATCAATTAAATTCAAAGCCCTCGTTAAACGAAAATTAATCAACAAAGCTTTTTATAAATTTGAGGACTACTTAAATGATCCTAATCCTTGGGATTGAATTGCTCCAGTTCAAACAATTTGTATGACAATACTTGGCGATTAAAAAGAGTGGCGGAAAGTTTCTTGCCAGTTCTTCTTACCCGCTCTACGCCCTTGACTTGCGAACTGGTAGTAAATGTAAATTTACGATTAATTTAACTTGACGATTCAAAAGTGTACTTGGTTACCCACTTGAATAAAGATATTTTGAGTTTGAGTTTGAGTTTGAACTATAAATTATTATGCTGAGGTAAGCGGAATATTATATTGACAAAGTACAACTATAAAATCTAGTACACGCCGATCTCCGCTCCTCCATAACCATTCGAGCGAACATCAAAACAACAACATCTATATTTGAGTGAGTCAATTAAATCTGTTTATTCGCTGGCTAAATTGACTTCAGATAGAATCTCTGGCACAGAAGTCGCGATATCAAATATTACCAGCTGCCGAGTTGCATCAGTATGATGTATGACATAACCGCTAATGCATCGATGCATATAATTCGATGTATCGATTACTTGGGGCGTCTTGCTGTCTGTAGTCACGTAGACAGGTGTTAGGCAAGATACTCACTGATCGAAGGTGAGACTAAATATCTAGATAAGTATTGCTATTAAGAATAAAACATATTGAGGATATAGTACCAAGAATACATGAATAAATAGGAATTACGTTACTAGTTTGAACATTAACTAATAAACTTTTTAATATTTTTATTTACTTTTCTCCGTGGTGTAGTGGTTAAGGTAGAAGGTGCAAATCGGATAGGTTCGTGAGACTTATCTTTGACAAGCAATAGCTTCTTACCAGTTAACATATTAGATAATATATACTATCTATTTACGATCTAAATGAATACGATTGAACTGATAACTCTATAAATTAGACTTCTTAAAATCATTATTATATAATCTTACATCTAGGAACAAACAAGAGCAATAAAACCTAACTGTACACCTTAGAAATGCAAATAGAATTGTTTTATATTATATAACTATTTCTAACAGAAAAGCAAAAAATATAAATTATTCCAAAACTTTGGAAAAGATACCTCTTCAATACTTTGAGAGTGAGAGAGAGAGGTCTCTATCCAATATTCATATATATAAGGACAAAGACATCGCAAAACATTTATTTCACAGATAATTGCTAACAAACAGATTACAATTTGCTCATGCATAAAGTTATTAACTGTGGTTGTGTGTATAACCAACTTTACCTAGTGTAGATTTTTTCCAGCGATAAAGCACATCAGACGAGGAAAAACTATTGTTAATAAGAGTCCACTCTGCCCTCTAATTCGGAGAACTGATAATTCATATGCAATTATATTTAAATTATCGCTTTATATGTGTTTGTCGTCACGTATTTATAAGTCATATATTGGATACAATTCTATATATCAATGTCATTTAAAATGTACTAATGGAATTATCGCTTCTAAATGGTAGGGGAGCCCAAGAGGGGATTTCGGGATTTACTAAAGCGCGGCAGATTAATATATAGGGGGATACCTTGTACCCGGTTAAGTACCTCCACAAAATATGAGGCCCATATATAAGGCCGCACGTGAAGGAGACAGGATCAGTTTAGTAAAAAAAAATTGACCATGAGAAATTCCCGAGCGCGTCAGATTAAGGTAGGGTGAGTTAATTACATCCTAAAAAGTGTATATTCCACTAATCTGACAATTTGAGAGTGACGGAA
Source organism: Pieris napi (assembly GCF_905475465.1). Lineage (NCBI taxonomy): Eukaryota > Metazoa > Arthropoda > Insecta > Lepidoptera > Pieridae > Pieris > Pieris napi. The sequence continues at coordinate 11,830,293 of NC_062234.1, forward strand.
AAAAAGGGGAGGGCAACAAAGTTGTAAAAAAAAAACGTCATCTCGACATTCTCGAGCGTAGCTAATTTTTTTTTTATTTTGAAGGAAATAATTCAAGAATAATGAAAAATATATAATCTGACGATTTCCGCAATCCGAAATAACAAAAATTCGTCGATAAAGTTAAATGCGTGCAGCTGCGTGATGCCTACATTTCCTTAAACCGATCGGAATCTACTAAACGGCGTTCTAAATATTTCCCTCAAAATTACATTTCCTGTGAATTTGAACCGATTCGGACCGATAGATTTTGAGAAATTTTGAAAAATCTTAAAAAAATAAGAAATATTTTTTTTAAAGTGGTTTCTTTATCGATCAACTTCAAAAACTAATCCGCCTTTGAGCTTGAAAAACCACGTCGATCGCCACTAAGCTGGTCAAAAGCGGTTGATTCGTTCGAGAGATATCGTACACGAAAGAAACCCGAAAAAGTGTTTTTTCGGGATTACTCCGAAATTTGTGGTTCGATCAATTAAAATTGCAAAATGACTTATGAGGATGATAAAACTGCGTCGAATGCCGCCAACCGCGTGAAAATTGCTTGATCCATTCAAAAGTTATTGCAGTTTGAAAATTCCAAAAATAGTGTTCTATGAAACTTCTATTAGACTTTCGAGCTGGGAGAGCTCAAATGCATAGAAATGTTATTTCTTTGAACTCAGCGAGCTCAAAATATCAATTTTAAGCGCCCAGGAATGGAATTAGCGGGAAGTTGCAGGGATGGCCCTTTAGGTGAACCGTTTTTCTATTTTTTTTTTGTCAGATCAGGCGAATCCCTCTAGATAATCGTCAGATTATGAGACAGTACGTTTAGAACATAAAGATGAACCACATATATCTTAATCTGACGCGCTTGAGTATTTCAAAATTGCGTTTTATTTTTGCAAATTAAGAAAATGGCTGTGGGTTTGCGTCCCATCGAAATCGTCAGATTAGTGAATGAGAGCTTTTTTTTGGTGCACTTAACACTCCCTTAGAAAATCTGACGCGCTCGATAAAAAATTTTTTTTTTTAATTTTCAACCCTTAAATACAACCACCCGCATCATGCAAACGATCAGATTAACATACGTACATTATTAAAAATACGTAGGGCATAGATGCTATCAATATCTGACGCGCTCGAGGATGTCCATGCAACAGTTTTTTTTTACATATTTAACTATCTATAGCCGCTTCCCCCACCGATGAAAAGGAATTTATCATATAACATTTTTTTCTTCTTTTTATGTAAGCTTTGCATCCCAATAGGTCTCTACGACGCTCGAGTAAATCCCCATTTAGCATCGTGGGCTCCCCTACCAAAAGCAGGAAAAAACATTGAAGATTGAAAATAGGCGGTCATACTACTAGAAGTAGTATTCCAGACAATCCATACGTAAATAATCTAAATTAAAACTAGACTTCATATTAAAATACATGCGCAGGGTTTAAAAAAGTGCATGTGTACAAAGTACACATGTCAGAAGTGAAACTTCTTTGGCAAATTAATTTTTAAGTCTTGTTCATATTTATACAAATCTAAAACTTTAGATTTCCGAGAGGGAGGGAGGAGGGAAATAGGAATATATGTTAGGAATTTAATGAATTTAATTCGCATTAAAATATTGAAAGTGTCGAAAATTAATACAAATTAAAAATTTAAATTTTTTAATTTATTTTAATTTACAATTCGACTTTTGAGATTTCAATAAATTATTTTGCATGAAATATAAAATACTAATTCTCTTTACGAAATTTTAATTTAAAAAATATAATTTTTATAAGGTCCCTTCACCGCCCTTCTCACTCTCTCAATCGGTCTCAATCGCTCTCTCCCTTTTCGTCGACATAGACGCTGCACATCTTCGTGACGTATCCGTAAAAATTTTATCCTCTTGCGCCCCAAGAAGTTTCACTTGAAAAGGAACTTAGTACAATTCTTAGTATCTAGTATTAGGTAAGCTGATCATCATATAAGGAAAATAATCCACGAAACAGATGCAGTATCAGCTGCGTGCCCATTGAGTTACTCAAAGCCACTTTCATTTATTAATATTGTAAGTGAATGTTAAAAACAATATCGCAGTATACTCGGAGATATAAAAATAAACTTATCGAAAGTATATTCTCTCACAAATAAGCCATTTCAGCGTATATACTTAACTTATAAGTTTTATTTGAAAGCCGACATATCAAACGACTCTCAATACTGCGAACTAGCAATATTACAATATTCGCCGTACGCCCTACAGTGTAGCAAAATATAGATGTTTGTCAGTTTAATTTTAATACAGCGAATTTTTTAACTTTAACGGGTTGTTTAGTGTTTTTTTTTTTAATTATAGAAGCCACTAAAATTTGGGTCGAAACTTAATAACAAAAACTTTATTCATCAGTGACAAAGTTAACTAGATAACAATTATTCCGTGGTACATGATGCATTTTTAAGATTTTTTCTAAAGAAAAAGTAGTTTTAATTTAATTAACATTAAGTATGCGTGAATGCATGAGCTGTGTGTGCAGTATTTGAGAGTATAGCTGAGAGTGGTTATATGCGTGCGCTGTGTATGTGTTAGTTTATTTTTATGTCTGTTTAATATGTAAATTGATGCTTTAATTATTTAAGGGTATAATATATTTATACATACCTCTGTATTTGTTATGCTCTATGGCTGGTATAAAGCCACAACAGAAGCTGCAGCACGTCGCTTGTCAAATTAGCGTCGATGCGATATCGCTTATTGCGCGAGCCTTCTATTTGCCTCTATAACCGGGGGTAAGTTACTGTACCTGTAGTTATTTTGTAGATGGGTAACTTGGAGCTCTCGTTTCTATATTTTACTTTAAATGTATTGGTTACCTTACAGTATAATTTTAACCTATCATGAATATTAATTATCATTGACTTGGAAAACCGGAATGAAAGTTTTGAACTTCGACTTGCAATTTTTGTGTGCCCAGGCAAACATCCTATTTCAATGTATCAAAGGATCCGGCACAGCCTATCTTACAATGATACAATATTAGTAGAATCTCCATAGTCTTACAATATAATGCTAAACAAAACTAATTATTATTAGTCAGTTATCTTTGGAGTAAAGACTCTTGGGCTGTGGGGTTTAAGTGTACAGGCGCTTATTAAATATTGGCATTAAAGATTGACACCTGGTAGATAGTACCGGTGACCCCAGAGCTGGTGCTTTCCTCGCTCAACGAATAAGTATCGCAATACAGCGAGGAAATACTGCCAGCAAAAAAGGTACACTGCCACAGGGACCAAACTTTAAAAAAAAAATTATGTTTAATTATTATTACTATGCCGGTTAGGAGTATTATAAGTCTTATTTACAATAATAGTGCATTAAAAGTCACTTTAATGAATTCAAAGGAAACGCTTCCTTATCGTGTATTCAATAAATTTTTATTACCTTATGTTCTGCTATCAGTTGGTATTTTATTATCAATTCCATTACATTTGGCCCGTTATTGAATCTAAAATGTGTTAATTAAAATAATCAATTAACACAAAGACCATTTAATTTTTTATCGTTTTTAGGGCATGTTTAACATTTAAACTTAACCATTAAACTGCAATAAAGGTGCAATTTGCACTTGCAATTAAAATTTATCAGAACGTTGCGTATAATTAAATCTATGTAAAGTATACGGGTAACATCTTTGTTCGAAAACAATTGGTTTAGTACAGAGTAATATGTGACCACAGAGACGGAAGAAGCCTACTTTATCGCTAAACACATGACTCCTAGATGATTTGATAATGAGCGCATGGGCCAAAATAGGGAAGTAAAGGAAGAATACCTAAGCCGACCTTGTGGGGACCAGTAGGCCGGCCCAATTAGCGCTGGATCGTCAGAGTGGGAAGAGGTACAGGGCAGAAGCACTGGAAATTTCTCGTTTCGGAGGCATTCAAGGTCACAGAGCCAGCGGAGTGAATAAGGATCACCAAAAAAAAATCGAATGTCTCTAAATTTATACTTACTGCCAGTTATCAAATCTTTAACGGGCGAGAAGAACTGGCAAGAAGCCCTCTGCTCTTTTTAATTTAAAAATTTATTGGTCTGTGTAGTTTTAAGGCCAGTCAGAACTTTCGAAAGTTTCGACTTACAATTGTACGTATAGCTACTGAAAATAGCTACAAAATGAGTTGAGAATTAATAAAATAGTATAGAAGTCATAAATTGTTTGAAGATTCAAGTATATTATGATAAGTTATATTTATGATTCCAATTTTACTTAGAAAAATAGTCTCAGGTTCATTTAAGAAATGCTTTTTGGATTTACTGTTAGGTTTCGGAGTGATATCGCTGGACATCGTTACATTACTAACTACAAACTTTTCAGAATTGATACTTTTCTTAAAGGACCCTAAGTCGAATTGGTTCAGGAATACTTCAGTGGGTACCTGGTTCCACATGGTGCGCAGGAAAAGCTGCCTTAAAATAGCTCAGTTGTGGAACGAGATTTATGTTAATCAATCTGATGTCCAAAGAAGTGTAAATAAAATAATATTAAAAGATACGAAAACATCACAAGGGTAATATAAAATTTATTTGATAATTTAAAAATACGATTAATTATGAAAAACTCACGCTTAATACTCAATTTGAATACGAATGCCTTTAAGTGCCATGAAAGTCTCATTAATTTTGATTTCCAAACACCGATATAACGGAACGAAGCCCCTCCTCATTAAAACCAAATTAAAAATGTAAAAGGGGCTTAAATTAGTCTGAATTATCACTGTACTTACGCGATATAAAGTTATTTGATTGAATTTTGCTGAATATAATTATATAAACTGAATAATATTTTTATTTATAAAAAAAAATCAGTGGCGCTAAAATCTTTTTAGGTCTTGGCCTCAGATTTCTGAATCTGTTTCATGATCATTTTTAAATCTAATAGGCAAGTAGGTGATCAGCCTCCAGTGCCTGACACAAGCCGTCGACTTTTTGGGTCTAAGACATCTCGGTTTCCTCACGATGTTTTCCTTTACCGTTCGAGCAAATGTTAAATGCGCACATAGAAAGAAATTCCATTGGTGCACAGCCGGGGATCGAACCTACGACCTCAGGTATGAGAGTCGCACGCTGACACCACATACATTTTAACAGCGTTACTAGATTGGTGACATTCAATGGCAAACAAAGGGTTATTTATTTATAAGGTATTTATTAATTATATATAAAATACTGAATGGGGCAGATATCTTTTGTTTTTATGAAACCTGTCTTTACTAATAGAATCTGTACATATGTACTCTATAGCAAGTGCGAAGTGGATTTCCGGCGTATAATTAAAAAGTAATTCGCGCCAACATGTTTTTAGTTAACAAAAGCACATAAATAATACCAAAGTGTTGCATTTAATGCATTTGAAACAAAGAAATATAATGTACTAATTAATAAGGGCTGATAAGTATCGTAAAAATAGTTAATAATAATAATAATGCGAAAGAAACTTTTACTCATTACAAGCATATCTTAGCAACAGCATTCTAGTGGTTCGTTCGAAATTGCTCGGGTGCGCACATAAATTTGTATATTTATGTGTAAAAAAACATAACATAGCTTTTACAAAGGTAAAAGAAAAACATTAGAAAACCGGCATATACCAAAATTAGACAGAAGAGATTGCTCGAAAGCGATAAGGCCGCCAGTTGCCCTCCTTTTCATTTAATTATGTTCAATTTTTATATTGTAATGCAACGAAGTGTTAATAAAATAATAAAAAAATACTGCAATGCATTTATTTATAATAATAATCACGTCACTTAAAGCTTCAGCTATTTCGAAGCTAATGTCTCAGAAATAAATAAAACTACTACTCGTGTCACGTATAAATCTATACCCAGTGACCTGTATTGCACAATCATAAAAAAGTTAAGTAATAAATTCTCAAAAACTGCCGACTTTAAGTCCGCTATCAATTTAAACGCAACTTAAAGAGTTTATCCCGGAAACTTTATGCTAATAAGGCATACCCTGGCTTCTACTTAACTTCGAACTTTAACAAAGTGCCGTTTAGCTCACTTGAATCACACTTAAACTTGATCATTGGGTCGAAGGACATATCAAAAATATCTAATTTTAATAGTTCTTACAGACTTTTGTTGGACTTGAAAACAAAAAGCCCCTTTTTCTGACATTATTCTGACATCTTCACCATAGAATAATGTTAGCTTGCTGATTACCGCGTTCGAATTCCTGCTGTGCACCGATGATTTCTTTCAACAGATAAGCGAACCATTTAAAAAACCCGGGCAAAAATTATGGATTTATATATTAAAGATGGACGCTTCTAGCATTGATTATTATTACTCTACCCCCTTTTATATTGTTTTTCTAAGCCTCGTGATGGTTGAAGCTCCTTACCAGAATCTTCAAACACAAAACATGGTCAAAAGGAGCAAAGTTTCTCGCGTTCTTTTTTGTAAGTTAGTAGTTTTGTAAGTTTGCAGTAAATGTGAACACAGAATCTTTTTTTGTGAGGTTAATCGTTCATAAGTGTAAAACAAAGATATAACATATTGAAGTTATACTTCTTTTGGCGCGTTAGGAAAGAATGAGGAAATTTTTACGACGCCTGAAGTTAGCATAATCAACATTTTAGAATAAAAAATGTCCATTTCTTTAATTATGTAGAAATATTTTTTTGTGATATTTAAATAAACTTTATTTAACTAGATAATGCTAGAAAATGTTATAATAAAACTTTCAATGTATTAAATACCTTTTTTCTATTGTTAGTGTAGTTTTTTCTACAAACGTAAATAAGGCGAAAGATAAAAAAAATATCTTATTACGCCAAAGAAGTAAAACTTCTAACGCGTGTACATAAGTACACACACACATGTTTTTTTTGCGTTACATAACTATGATAGCCTTAAATTGAATGGAGTATGAAATACTATCTCGTAACATAAACCATAGGAGTAGGTTTGTATTGCACGTTCCCTAATGATGGTAGCGCAGGTGCTTCGAACAATTTGCGTATGGTAATGCAGTCTGGCCGACCGCTTGTTTTGCTTATTGATTTATACCAGTGACAGACGTGCGAACTATCTTCATTGATCATCATAACACTGGTGCTTTTTCCTGTATAATTGTAGAAAACTTCAATGAATACTGCCCTGCGATTCTGTAACTCAAAACCGCTGTGTGAGTTCGAAAAGTGAGTTACAGAATCGCAGGGCTGGTCGTACAACATCGAATGCAATATGTTAAATGCACAGGAGCTGCGTTGAACACACATTCAATTACAATAAAGTTAGAAGATAGTTTGTTATGAACAAAGTTATTATTAAATTGTTATTTTAATCAGCAGTAATTTTGAGAGAGCAGTGTTGGCCTAACAACTTGAGCGTGCGACTTTCATTCCAAAGTTTGTAGGTTATATGTTCTTTTTTCTATGTACGCATTGATCACTTGCGGTGAACGAAAACATTGTGATGAAACCGGCATAATTTGTTAAGTCGACGACATGCAGTAAAAAAAATCGGTTGTCTGTAAAGTCGGTTTACTGACGATAGTTGAACGTGAGAACGTCACGAATCGCTCACTCAAGTAGGAGAGAGACAGATGTCGAACGCTGAAGAGCGCGGATTCCGATTGTGCTTCTCTGTCGCTTCGCGCTCTCGCTTGCACTTCAAGCCTTAAATGGAACGCCTCAGAGCGAGGTAACGCCGCATGAGTCATGTTTTTTTCGTGCGTGCAGCCGGCTCCATCGAATTATAAGAATATCTCGACACAGATAACAATTTTCTAATGCCAAGGGTTGTAGCGCCACCAGTTACCGGTTATTTGTACCCAAAAGTGATAGCGAAGTCTGACCGCAATATTGAGATTTTGCTCAGCGCGATTCATTGGTTGCGGCATCAGCGGATAAGGGAATTGTATCGAAATTGCTCACAAAAAGGTCGGGATCTCTACTTTCGTACTCGTTGATGATTAGTATGGTTTGCAGAATGACGTAAATTAGATTTCTATGACTGCAAAATAAAGGTAATAAAGTTGGGTTACATTTATGGACTATTTATTTTACTGCAATAAATGAGAGTTAACAAAAGATATCAGATTTTGTAAATTAGTTTTTTATAACATCTTATTACGCTTTATAAAAAGATAACATGCACACACAAAGTAAGACTTATGAAACTTATGACATTAAATTCGCCTCCCATATTTACTTATCAAAAGACTAGACAATTTTTATAACGTACTATACTAATCTAAAATCAATTATGCAGAGTAAGAAATCATACGTAAACAAAGTGCACTTTCAGAGCGAAAACTTTTTATCGAGCGGATTTAAAGATAGCAAAGGAAGGTATAAAAGGGAAAAATAGCTAAATAAGTAAAAGCAAACAGTGATGTAAGCTTTCGCCGCATTTACATGCAAATGAGGGTGGATGTATTATTTGTGCAGGGTGGACCTGGCTAGAGGGACCCGTATATTGCAGTTTTATAGCTGAGTCTCGGGAGAAACACCCTAAAATAGCTTGCGTGTTAAAAACCCTGTATATTATAGAACGGACTAAAGTTAATACCCTATTTGTTAGTCTGTTTTATGTGAAAGATACCGTTGCCATGACAACAAACGAAGGTATAAGGCGAGGAGTAAAATTATTTCGGTTTTAGTTACTATGGTGGTTGTTGGTGGTGGCTTAACCAACACGTGAATGTTAGGGTATTCGACTTCTTGACACCACCTAGTGAGAAGCTTAGTGAGAAGATAGAAAGGGACAAAACTAGTGCTAAAAAGTGGTAAGTGGAAATAAATAGTACACAGAGTGTCTTCCACTTAAATAAGTAAGTAGTGTTATTGGACTGGATTACCTACCGTTGTTTTTATATGGAAAATGTATTGCAACCATGGTAACAAAGAAAGGAATTTTAAAAGGATATATGTAAAACTATACCCAGACATTCTAAAAAGTTTTTATTTTATTTTGAAATTCTACGACTATTAAAATCAGAAAGACTCAGTGACTGCGTGAGTTGTATGAATTTTCTAATATCTAGACTAGACGTGGCTGAACCCTAAATCTATGCTTCTTTTTCACAGACTATTTGGCACGGAACGGTCACTCGGCGCCATTTTATTTTCACCGACTGTTTCGCTCCAGCTTTTATAGCTTTAAATTGAATATAGATGCATTTACATATTTAAATTAGAAAATTTACTGCACCACATCAGTATTGAATTACGGGAAATAACTTAATACGTAATACAGGAAGAAAGCCATGGAGTATTTAATAATTTTTCCATTTAGAATAAAATTACGGAAGAATCAAAGTATCTAAAATTAGTATCTGTTTTAAATAGATATAAATTACCTTGTGGCCCCTGCTCTTCCGTAACTAATATGGTAATAAAGACGTTTATTGTCTACTATTCGCGCATGTGTGTGTGAATGTGTAATGAGTACATGATACAATAGACACATGTATATTAGATTAAGCCGTAATTGTTTTTTCAAAAAAGAATGTCTACGAACAAAAATGCACTCAATTTAATAAAGCGTGCGACATGTTAATATGTAAACGTGTTAGGATCCATCTGCAAAGGTGAGAGAGAGTGTGAGAGAGAGAGAGAGAGAGAATGAGAGAGAGAGATAGATCCATATGCAAGAATTTTTGACCTCTAATAATTACTAAGGGTAAATTGCAAAAAGTGCAAAACTAAATAAAAAATAAAATGACAGATAATAATGTAGACTTTTAAAATTTCAAAACCAAAATAAAAAAATTAAAAGCTAATCTCAATAGTCATGAATCACAATGCTAGATTCTAAAATATATGACAATAATATACTTACAAAAATTAAATAAAAAAAAATTATAATTTAAAAGTCACGATTAAACATATGGAAAGGATATAAGGTGGCTATGGTGGTATAGGTTAAATAGAGGTGTTTTTATAGAAGAGATGATAAGAGTTTATCAAAAATCCCGAGAATCGAACTTATCCACTCCGTTTACAGTAGAAATCCTTTCACCGGGTATTTCCTATAACCTTACCTGTCTGAAGTATTTCTCCCGACGTTCTCTACATTTTTAACCCTTCGTAATTCCTATAGCGAAGGGAAAATTTAATTAATAGCTCATTAATATCACGGTCGGTGGAGGGTCAAAGAGAAAAGAAGAAATTTTAAAAGTTTCAATTCAGTGTTTTTACTTATAAAATTAGTTTAGATTTATGCCTTCTAATTAGTATTGAGTCAAAAACTGATTTAGGAAAAGTCTTATTAATTACCTTAAGTACCTTATACACGAGATATACCCATTTCTCAAAATCAATCGCACCGATTTCTATGAAACTTTTCTTTTAATAAAAATGATCTTGGGAATCCGAGAAATTTGTGGACAAAAACACACTACGAAATGTAGCACACGCGATTGGAAGCCTAAACAGCCTAAAAACATTATAAAATTCCACCAATATCACATAAAGGTCAAATTAAATCCTATTTTGAATTCGGTTAAAAAGTTTTTTCTTCAAATATTTAATATTATTTTACAATTGTTATTATCAATTTATAATCTGTGTTTAGTTAGTGGTGACGTACAATCCAGTACTTCAAGGTCAAGTATCAGTTTTTTTTTCAATGCTATCAGCAAGTTCAAACACTTAGGACAATATAGGAAAATTATATAACCTCGAAATCGAAGATTAAGGCACAGAAGGATAATCTAGTTACCTGAAAATAATTTTGTAATGAAAGAAATACAGACACAGATGCCAAGGTCGTATTTATAGATTGGACGGGCACTGGGCAGAAAGATTGACATAATCTTGTATAACCCCTAGGTGGGGCAGAGGGCGTCCACACTGAGTCTCCATCGAGTTCGGTCTTGAGCCTTTTCACCCCGCTCCAAGTCTTTCCGGCTCTCTTTGCCTCATCGGCTATTGTACCGCCAAGGCGCCAGGTTTACCTGGGACGGCCACGCTTCGGTCAGAAGAAAGATAAAATTGCTAAATGCTAACATATGATTCACTATTATTATTTTTATTGAGCAGATAAACACATGTCACATTGGACATGATGTAATGGTTGCAGCTCCTGACAAACATTTTGTAAAACAAAAAAATGCCGATTAAAAGGAGTGGCGGAGAGTTTATTGCCAGTTCTTCTCTCCCGTTCTACGTCCGTGCCCTTGATTTGAGAACTGGGAGTAAATGTAAAATTAGAAGCATTAATATGTATTTCTTTACTGACAAGTCATAAGTGTACATTATGTTACCTATGTGATTAAATGATTTTTTTTATTTTTATTTAATTATTTACAATTTTTAACAGATATTTAAAAAAAGCCTTAGATTTCTGTATCCATTTTGTGACTTGTTTTTGTCTAATAGGCAAGTGAATGATCACACTTCTATGCCTGTCAGACACCGTAAATTTTTTGACTGCATGCCGGTTTGCTCACGACGTTTCCCTTCACAGTACGAGCGTGTGATAAACGCGCACATAGACAGACAGTCCATTGGTGGTCGCAGTCTGAAGCCACTAGGCCAACACTGCAAAAATAAAGGTTACATATTATTATATTTATTTGAAATATTTAGCTATTTATGTCCAAGGATAATCACACAATAACTACGACCTTAGAGTCGTGCTGCCACTAGGCCAACCCTGCTTTACGAACAGACATTTGGGTATAATTAAAAAGGGTTTTCATAAATCCGATCTTCTCACAGTAAAGACCACCACAGTTGCAAAAGCTTGTATTAACCGAGGCGCCTCATGAAATATTCATCGCTTGTAATTACAGGTGAAGACTAATTTTTAAGCCTTAATCTTAACCCGACGTGATGAAAGATTTCCGATTTAACTGGACTTGCTTTAGCCGGTATTTGCTCAGATATCACGTATACTAGAACATATTAAATTGTTATTCTCACAAATGTGTATGCTATGATTAAAACGGGTGGAGCAATATTTTATGAAATTCAAACGAAATAATCTACACAAGCTTTTATTATTTTTTTTAAACTACCCAGAAAATTTTACTTTAACCTTATAATCTGGTGAGGTCGAGGTAAGTAATACATAGAAAGCTTTCTTGACTACCTTTGTCGCAGAATTTTGGTTACGTTATGTTTACATGGATGATATAAAATCGGACTGTTTTAGCACCAAGATTACCAAATAGCGGAAGGAATCCTTCATATGAGAATAAGGAGACGAATTTTAGTCAACCTCTTTTGATTTATCTTTTATATTATTTGATAGTTTTACTAAATGAGGTTAGAATTTTAAAAATTACTACGAGTTCGTATATTATGACCACCCCCTAAATGTTACTTATGTTTGACTGTTTTGTGATAAACTTTAAGTACAACTCCGTAAATCAAAGAAATGATTGTAATAGCTCCAATTAATCCTCCAAATATTTGTTATCGCAGAATCATAACCGTTTGGGTAAAAAAATTCTATTCGAATACAATTTAGGGTATTCCCAAATCCCTGTCGCTGTGACGGTGCGTCGTAAAAAATGATGGCACTGATTTAAGGCTGATACACACATGGCAACAGTTATATATAGATCGCTTTTGGCTTGAATTTTTAAAAAAATATATATTGAGGTTGCTACGCTTTGTTCTTACGCTTACGATAGTAATTGTATAGAACCAACCAGGCTTAGCGACAATTCTTCAAATGTTCCCCAAAGCCGGAGGGATTTTCGCCTGAATGCAACAAAATTAATAAAATCACACTTTTGAATAAAGTACTATACTGTTGTTTCTTTCTGTCAAATTGGGTTGACGCTGTCATGAAAAGTGACAGAGAACTTTAGAGTTAAACGCTGCAATTAGAATTTAGATATTATTAAGGCATAAGTCTCTTTAGTATGATATTTATTTTACCAGCATTAAAGGTACACTTCACAGATGCTACAGGGACCTAAGTTTTTACATTTGATTAAATTTTATATAAATTTATTATTATTATTATTACTATGTCCGTTAAGAATATTGTAAATACTGTATATTTATGTAATGGAAATAAATAGATAAAGGCTTAGTTACTACATTTAGAGGCTGAATAAAAATATTTTACTTCCGTTACTGTGGTCTGTTGTATATCCATCCTTAACTGCATTTGATGGCAAGTGACACGAGCAGCGCTGCAGTTTAAGTCGAGTCTACGATCGCAGATTTTTCGATGAAAATTTGAATTTTTAACGCCAACTCTGCTTTTATCGCGTTATGGAAGCACGATTTATAGAAAATGGCTTTAAAACTAAACTCAAAAATACAGGGCTGTTGTTTCACTGGGTTTTAATGGCCGGTTTGGAATAGCCTTAACGGAGTTTTGAAATGAAAAATCTGAAACGGTTTTATCCGAGATTAAAAATGAGTAATGCTTGGATTTGATTCGGTAATGAAAATATGTTTTAGAAATTTAGAGCTTCAAGGTAAAAACTTATCCAACTATTTTAACATTTGTTAAATAAACTAATACAATATAGTATTTACAATATTCGTACCAAGTAATAATAATAATTAAAAATTAATAAACAGAAAATTAAAACAAAATAATAAATTTGTTTCCTTCCTGAAGTTAGCTATAGTCAACGTTTTAGTTTTTTTTTATTGTTAGTGTCGTTTATTCTACTAACGTAGAATAAACTTTCTGAAAAGGTTTTTATCTTGTATCGTGTGTACTTAAGTACACACACGTTTTTTTTTTAAGTTTTGTTTACTAACATAGCTATTAAGACCAATTCTTATTAACTCTAACTAAAACTACATATCGACATAATCTAAAATAAATAAGTGATTATCGTAATTCAAATCGTACACACAACAGATATTATAAATACTCATATTATAGTGTTTCACTGTAGTTTTATATACAGCTTTTAATTCATGAATTTCTTTTTGCTTTCCGAAGACAGCAATACCACGAATGGTGTAATTTGTCAAATTTTGACGTGTGCTCACTACAAATTGATTTTAGTCAAACGGTTTGAAATATGACGTGAACTTTTGTGCCCTTTGTAAAAATGTTCGTGATTGATGATTGTGAAATTTTATTTCTTTCAAAACTAACACATTTCCGAATTTCTTGATTTTTATAATCAATGTTTAACTTCAGATAGCATATGTAATTGGTACACATACATCTATTAAAACCTTCCAATTTTTATCATTTTCCATGACACACGCTGGCATTTTTTTTTGTTTCCTCATGTTTACCTTTTTTTTATGGCTCTGGCACGGTTTGTGCATTAGCCAGCGTCAAGTATAAGATTTTTTATAATTCGCACTTGTAATTTGCCATCCTCGGCCTAGAACGTATTCCTACGTTCTAAAACTTCACAGTCTCCTTTCTTAGGTAGCATACTCCCTGCTTGCCTTAGAAATGGGGTACCGGGTTCGATTCCCGGTTTGAGGCCAGTTTGAGACCTAGCTGCCACTTAATAAGACCGCTAGGCTATGAGGCCCTTATGTTTGCCTTTATATGTCTTAAAGCTATATATACAATAGTTTTAATCGTTTTACCTTCATGGTGGATACACAGTCGAGACTAAGCGCTAAGCTTAAAATAATAATTAAGTAATAACTAATCTAAGAGTTACTGGTACAGTAAGGGTATTGCAAGAAAAACAGCTTGCCTTACTTCGAAAAATCAACTTCGAAATGATAATTGCCGGAAATTATTAACATTTAGGGTGGACTCACAGTCGAGACTAAACGCTAAGTAATAGTTATATACATTAATTAAGTAATAGCTAATCTAAGGGCTACTGGTACGGTATTGCAAGAAAAACAGCTAACTACTTCAAAAATCAACTTCGATATGATACTTGCCGAAAATTATTAACATTTAGGGTGGACTCACAGTCGAGACTAAACGCTAAGTAATAGTTATATACATTAATTAAGTAACAACTAATCTAAGGGTTACTGGTACGGGTATTGCAAGAAAAACAGCTGTCTTCCTTTAAATAATCAACTTTGATATGAAACTTACGAAATATGATGAACTAAACATATAGTTTATTTTCAACTTCATTCAGGTCTTGGAATAATACTTGGATTTTTATTATTAGCCTGTTTATGAATCAATACTTGGCATGGAAACGATGCAAGGCCTAATTAGGACGGCCTATTAATATTGCATAAAATAATGTTATATGGTATTATATTTCGAGCAAGTCACCTTAAAACTCCGACGAGGCTTTATGACCGTGTTTATTTGTATTAAATATTTAACTTTAATACTCATACTGACCTTCTTGCTAAATTTCTCTTTCCTTATAATCCTAGAGTTACTAGGACTAAAAGTCGTACGTACCTACGGCTCGCTTATCTGCTACTTTTAATGGTTCAGTGAATAGGCTATCTCGCTCTTACAAATTAATTACATTATAGATATATCTTACTACAACAATCTTCCTACTACCGTAATTTTGTTTATGACGCTCTTACTGAAGTTTCTATTTAGTGTTAGTTTTTTACTGTTATGTTATGTTTTATGTTGTTGTTCCTTGCTAGTATGAAATGTTTGATATAATATAATTCGTGTTAGGGTAAAATTTGTACTTATAAATAAATTACACTTAATGAAAAAGTTTTTACATTAAACATCATATAATTTCTTGTACGAAAACGGTTGATTGGAAAATCTGGTTTTATTTTGTCGAGTAATGAACTGTAATTATCGTTCTGAAACGTGTGTTTAGCGATCAGATTGCGATCTACCTTCACGGGCTATAGCGATAATTCTTTAACAATTTTATCCATGATATTATCCACAATTAGCGTGAGATTTTTGTGTTACAAGAACAATTAAGATTTACACCCACACGTTGGGTGTTTTTCGACTTAAGTCTAAACTTACTAAGTACCTACTTTATTTTTATGCATGAAATTAATTTAATTTCCTAATTTCCAAGTCTCTAGGCCTCAGTAAAATGAAAGTGTCCTGACTTTGGTGAAAAGGTTGTTGAAGATGATTTTAGTATAAAAATTAAAGGCACGAATGAACTTTCGTGAAATTTCCTACAAGTGTTACTATCTCATATCATACATATAAGATTATCTATGACTTTCGAAGTTCGCAAACACATCTGGACGCGTTAAAAAGCTTTGATTAAAAACAGGAATAAAGATCCTTATTCTGAAACGTGTACTGCTTGGCCCTTTTGGCCCGCCCATGGAAAGTCGCATTGCCTCTAAGTGCGTTGCCGGCGTTTTATTGCGTCAATACCACCCATATCAACTCTACGTGCGTCATTCAATAGCTGAGCGTTTTTAAGGCAGTTTTGCCGCGCACCACCACTATGTGGAACCAGCTGCCCATTGAAGTTTTACAGAAACAATTCGACTTATGGTCCTTCAAAAAAAGAGCGTACCAATTCTTAAAAGACCGATAATGCACTCGCAAGCCTTCTGGCATTGAGAGTGTCCATGGGCAGCGATAAAAAAAAGTGGAAGAAGCTGGCACTGGGGAGCCCAGAGGTGAAAACAGAACTCCATGTGTGAATTTGTTACAAGCGGTAGCCCGGAGTGAAATACTCCAAGCTTGGAGGTTAATATACCATTTAGTTATTAATTATTGTAGTCGATTTGACTTTTCTAACAACGAACCCGTTACTTTTAAAGCTTCGTATAAAAAGGTATTGAAAACTACTCCAAGTTGTAAAATATTGAGAATAGAATTAAAAGTTTTTATGTGCGCATATAAAATACATAATTATACACGTTAGGTTACAGGTTAAGTTTCAACAGAGGTGAATGCAGTTGCTGTAATGCGTTAAGTTTTGAAGGAGTTTTGCTTGTAGGGATGTGCTCAAAACATTTAAATATCGATACATGTTTTAAAACTCTTCTACATATACATTTAACCATATCCTATCCTGCTAAATCTAACCTTTGTATTATTTTAGATTAAGTGTTTCTATAATTTTTTTACAAGATTTGGTTATGCACTTTACTCATCATATTTACTTTTTGAGTTGTCTAGAAGAAACCGCTTGTTAGCGATAAGGTCGCCAGTTGCATCCCTTATATTTTTATTATATATTATGATTAATTTATTTGATTTTCTATACATGATATAGTATGAAATTTGATAATTTTGAGAGGTTCCTTAAAACCCAATACACTTTCAGGTGTGTCAAGGATATGAAAGAGGATATCCTTACATACGATAAGGTCATTCAGATATGTATGTCTTAGAGTCTGTTACACAGGTGATACACAATTGGGGCGCGTAGATTATCTGATACGTTCTGCCACCAGCTTCAGGCATCTTGTAAGTAAACAATACATGAGACTTGGTCAGAATCATAACAAGAGGAAGTTTGTAGCCTTACTATTGGGCCTAGTACCAAAAAAGCGTCATAATGAAAATAATATGATTAAGTTATATGAAAAAAAATATTTAATAATGATATTTACATTAAAAACTAGCGGAGTTTACTGGTCTTGTTTACAGAATAAATAATATTCATTTCAATTTTGTTTACCTATTATCGATATTCCAAATGCAGAACAACACTAGTCTTTAATAGCGCCTGGAGCTTCTTTGCGTTAAAGACAATTTTGCAGAGCGTTTCCATCGCCCTAGAAGGACACTATTCCTGCTTGAATAACCACAAAACTTTATCCTCAGACTAGTATTTCAGATGTTAATAACCCGACATCGGGCAGACACCTTTTTTGTATCTGTTTTATAGAATCATTCGTAATAATTCGACTTATTATTTCAGGCCTAGTGTGGGGCTACGCCATTTTTATCTAATAGCCCAAAATTATTGTTTTTGTAATTAAAAAAGTCTTATAAAGTCTATTATATTGTCTATTCTCTCCTATGTTTTTATAGACGGGGCCAACGGACTGGAGGCTCGTCTGATGTTAAAAGATACCGCCGCCCATGAACACGGTCAATGCCAGAGGGCTCGCGAGTGCGTTGCCTGCCTTTTAAGAATTGGTACTCTCTTTTCTTGAAGGTCCCTAAGTACATTAATTGGTTCGGAAATATTTCAATGGCCACGCCGTTGAAATATTTGGTGGTGCACGGCAATAACTGTCTTAAAAAAAAACACTCGGAAAAAAAAACGGTCATCTCTCGACGTCGTGGATACGGCCAATGATGAAACTCAGCAGCAGGTATTAATCCGAACAACTCCTCGAAACACTGTCTATGGCTTAGTGCCTTCAATCTAACAGATTGGAAGTTCTGGATACTTTAGGCGATTTGTGTGTGTCATTTTCTTCCCATTTTAATGAAAGAGCGCCATCTCCTTACAGAATCAATCATTACAATATGACGTCACGCCACATAATTCATGCCCATAATGGTTAAGGTTCCTAGTATGCGAATTCTTATTACTCGATGTAAACATATATTTATGACACGGAAGGATAAGTATTTCAAACATTCTATTTACTACTACCATTTTGGTCGAAATGGGCTTGGCTGTATTTCTATAATTATTGAATTTATTAAGTCGTTTAGATTATTGTTTCAACATCCTTTTAAGGTAGTTGAGCAGTATTGGCTTAGTGGCTTCAGCGTGTGACTCTCATCCCTTAGGTCGTAGGTTCGATCCCCGGCTGTGCCATGGACTTTCTTTCTATGTGAACATTTAATGCCATCGAACGGTGACGGAAAACATCGTGAGGAAACCGGCTTGCCTTAGACACAAAAAGTCGACGACCTATTGGATTAACAAATGATCATGAAACAGATGCAGAAATCTGACGCCCAGACCTAAAAAGGTTGCCACTGATTTATTTATTTATGGTGGTTGTATTATAATTGTTACCTTCCCGCTTTAAGCCGTCAAAAGCGTTTTTGTTTTAACGTTAATGCTTTTGGTTTAATTATCACAATTTGGTGTGGAAAGTAGCCGACTTAATTATAGTCAGATTATTTATTTTAGTTACGATTACAATATTTAAATGCATATAACGTCTTTAATAAGTCGTAACATCTTTTGGATTTCTTCCGCAATCTTTAACTTTATTGAATTCTATTTAGATACGTTAGTAATAATCAAGCCGTTTTTCCATATCCTTAAAGTTAGTTTACTTATAGCTAAATGTTAGTAGTAGGTCTATTATCTGGTCTAGCTTGTCTTGATCTATTTAGCTATTTCTTTGAAGTCATCAGCCTATCTTTTTGGCCTACCCACTCTTCTGATCCCCTTCCACTGTGTTGTCTTTAATTTCCATATACTGTCTAGTTATTTATTTATTTATACGTTCTAAAACAATGTGTTTGAATAAAAAATACAAGAAAATATGACATCACAAATTTAGCACACATCAATTATATTAGAACATAAGCACTACTATCAAAGGAAAAAATTAAACAAACAACCACAAAATAAAAACTATAATATAAAAATTAATAATAACTAAACAAAAAATATAAAAATAACAATAATAACCAAAACTAAATGAAAACTTAACCTCATTAAGAGCGTGATAAACAAAGTTACGGAAACTTGGCAGACTGTTGTAAAACACATCAATATTTTCATTGATGTTACATGAACGGCCATTTTAGTTTCAAATCTGGTGATTGGGTATCGGTTGCTTTAGTTTTTTGTCTAATATATTCACTTTTGACTATGTGAACAACATGTATCTACATAATAATTTAGTTATCTGCTACATTGTTTTTAATAACACCTATTTTACTTTTAGTATAGTAGTTTTTTTTATTCTCTTAACATTTAATTATCAAATCAATGCATACAAAATATTATAAAAACTATTTTAAAAGATGTATGGAGTATGGAGTTTCTAGCCCATTGTCCTCCATATTAACTACCTTTTGGAATTGTTGTCATAAATTCTAACCTTAAAAATATTTTAACTTGTATTTTTGAATTTCAAAAGTGCCTTTTAAATAGGCCTTATTGAAATAAATGATTTGACTTTCGCTTTGTGTTTGTGAATTTAGGTACATTATTAGAAGATAATATTAACGATGCTAAATATTATATAAATCTTGTATTTCATGGTACACACATATTTGTTTGGCATGCTAGACATAACTTTTAATTAAATAATTTTCCCATAACGCCTAATTATTAACAATACCATAACGTATAAAATGTTGCTATTTAATATATTCTAACACGTGATTTACCTATAAGGATATTGCGGAATTGTTTTTTGTTTCTATCTTATATGGATAGCACCTTTGATAGACAGCGCGGCGACCCTGAACGAGAATGGATATATTTTATAAGGAATTGTGAGAAAAATAATTTTATGACGACACTGTGACATCTGATTAATTGAAGGGATTATTGTCATTATATTCGTACAGCCTATGGACCTGTTATACCCAGAAAGCGTAGAATACGTTTCGTATTCAGTAGGTATAACACGTTTAGGTTGCTATTGGGCTTATCGAGGTTCTGCAGTGGGTCAGGTGTGTCTGCCGAATTTTTTTTTTAGAAATGTAATCTCGCATTTTGCTTTAAGGGCCTATACAGCTCAGCTCGGGCTTCTTTGGCGAGCGTAGCTCAGCTGGAATGGGCTTAGTTATTTACATATGTTGGCCGAGACCGAAACTGACGGTTTTAATGCCATCATTCGGAAAAGTGTGGCATCCTCCATGCATCGTGCCAGGCGTGGTAATGGTATCCAGAATATGTTGATACAACATACAAAGAATTCGCATATCTTAAAACGTTCGTAATCTGTCTATGCCCCATAATATAATCGAATTGTTAATAATTCAAACTAAAACTACGTATAATAATAAGTTATAATTAATATGCATTGTGCACTATGTTTTAAATCATCTCCTTAGGAAAATGTAAGTAGGCTATGAATAGAATAGTTACATCTTTACAAAAAAGTATAATATTTATAAGAATACCATTTCCTGTGGGACTTCGTCTGGAAACAGAAAAGCATAAGCGCTCAGACGGGAAACGTCTTAATTTAATACTATGTATGCATTACCAACAAAGTACCCTTAACCGAGGGACTTGCATGGTGAATGTTATTCAGAAAGTGGATGAACCCAGAGAGGTATGTCAGGAACTTAGCAAGTAGAGATCCAGGTCTCTGCCATCACCTTCGATAAAGGCGTAAATAATATAAATAAATAAAAATGTATACATTTATACTTGACTTGATAAATAGATACAACTACTACTAACATTTGGCTATAAGGAAATTAACAACACATTACAAATTAACAACATTTGAAATGTTGTAATGTAATAAAAATGCCTTTATTATTACCGTACCTAAATAGAATTCAATAAAGTTAAAGATCCAAAAGATGTTACTACTTGTTAAGGACGTTATATGAATTTAAATATTGTAATCGTAACTAAAATAAATAATCCGACTATAATTAAGTCGGCTACTTTCCATTCCATATTGTGATAATTAAACCAAAAGCATTAACGTTAAAACAAAAACGCTTTTGACGGCTTAAAGCGGGAAGGTAACAATTATAATACCTTAAATAAATAAATCAGTGGCACTACAACCTTTTTAGGTCTGGGCGTCAGATTTCTGTATCTGTTTCACGATCATACATTTATTAGAAAACAAACAGTTACTGAACTATAATAGAAACCGAATAAAGGCAAGCAAATTTGTATAATACAACTTTAAAATATTGGATGTATCCTAACTTTTTAAAAGAAATTATATAAAACTAAGTACTAACTGGTAAGTAGACAATATAATAACTGTAGTCTACACATAATATGACGTTAGTAATACTATTAATACATCGCTTAAAGAAAGTATATGAATAAGGAAAGTATACATATAAACTTTGGTTAAAATCTGTTGCGTAATTTAAAATATCTAAGCAAAGATGGCGCGAAGCAAATATGTCTATAATGACAGCTGCACAGCGACGCACAACGAATTATTAATAAACGATAATTATAATAACAATAATACTGGCGTAGATAATAGAAAAACAACGTTATCAGAAACAAATTAGCAATTGGTCATAACTCATCACATCTGCCAACGTAATTATTATTGTAACAGCTTGTAAACGCAAGTGCATGCGCAATAAATGGGTTAAGTAAGCTTATCAGAACTACGCAGTTCCGTTATCAGCAACGGCTAGTGCACGGAGATAACTTGGATGGTTTTATGCATACTATTTAGTGGTTAGAATGAGTGTCATATCTCTATCGCTGACATAATTTTATGTGTCTTCTGCAATTATTTTTTTATAAGAGATTCCCTGCTCGATCGATCATCAATCCTCATATAATGAGTCATAGCGTTTAATGACGTCTAATTAAGGAATTTATAATCCCATTTATATATTTCCAGGTCAGGTCCTAGCCTCAAATCTAGTTTATCTAGGAGAACAACATCGTGAAGACGAAGAGTATCAGAGCGTCTTGAAAGTAAATCTTTGAATAGCAATAGGTCAGTATCGCTTTAAAGACGCTGTGTAGAGGGACTTGCTCCAACTCCAAGTAGCCCATTGGCAAGCAGCAGTGCAAGATCATCGAAGGTGAGACCACTTTGGGTTGTTGCACCGGCAAAATAAGGTTGTTTCATTACAAAATATTGATTCCATTAATTTCTTTAATATTATTTATTGCATAAACCTTCTCTTGCTAACCAGCATCGTACGCTCGCTTATCGAATGTTTCACTTTTAATTGCTATTTAAAACTAATTAATTATAATAAATGTGTTGTATTTATTTCAATAGTTGCTTGACAAATAATAACACGTGATAACGTTTAATTTCGAATATTTTCTTAATTATTTTGTGTAGGGTTTATATTGATAAACAGCCATGCTTATTTGACTTATATAATGTAATGTACCGAAGTTCTTGTATGTTTGAGTATTCATTCCTTACACATTAAATGTAAAAATATGAATAAAATTATAATGTCATTAAAACTGATCGTTAAATAAAATTATACGAAAAACTCGTACATAGTAAGTGAATATAATGTGACTTTGAATTCCGTCCATTACCTAATTCAAATGTTTCTTCAGCTCTGCTATTAATCCGCCAGAAGCCATGCCAAGCTTCTAGTAAAAAAATGTAGCGCCTCTGATAGCGATAAAGAGATAAAATAAGTATTAGAGATAAATTCTGTTGATTAAGTAATGTTGCTATTATCCTGAAGGAACTAGCCGGCTCAGAACAAGCCTAATAAGATTCAGCTAGCTTAGCCCAGCTAGGAATAAGCCTAGTCTAGCAAGACTGAGACCTGAATATATAATCATAACCATCAATGCATAACGATTAAATATAACTCATTTCTTCCAGTCTAATAAACTAAAGAAACCTAATTTACTTGATATTGAATGCCTTCTCTACGTCATGTCTATGTATCTTTGTTAAGTGTATTTCATACCCAATCCTTTTCTCCAACTGGCCAATTTTGTCCAATGTACCTACTAGAGGATCTTATTATATATTTTTAAGTGTGACTCACATCTTTATATAAATAATTCTACTGTAGGGTATGTCACTGAACTCCTCTTAAATGGTAGGACCGATTTGAATGATTTTTTTTGTATGCGTTGGGCGGCACCCTGGATGGTTTAGATACAAGAGTCAGCCCGGCAGATGGGGCTGCAGTCGCTACTTTCATACTTTGATGATTATCCTAATCACTTGAAATATCATGCATTTGTCGGGTCCGCTAGTGTATCATAAAATTGTATAGGATGAAATCGCTATCACTATATCCACAAATTTTGTAGCGATCATAAAATAAATCAAACGGGTTTACGACCTAACTATACTACCATTAAAATATGGTGAAACGTTTAGCCTTTGCGCAGAAAAAGTGCTCTTTGAATTTTGAACAATAAGTAAATTAAAACATGGTTTAAACCGTGAAGATGATCGTAAAATCGTGATTTACTGCCGATGTTATGGTCAAGGTACGGATAGTTGAACTGACGCAAAAAATAACTTAATGATAATAATAAGTCTATGTTACTATTGAGACTAATTTTATATTTATTAGATTTTTAATTAAAATATTATTAGTGTAAAGACATTGCCAACACAATTTCCGCATTGTATTCTGTGCTCATCAACCCGATAGGATATTTTTTTTCCTGAGTTTGAGTTCCAGGTGTTCTGGTCATGTGGATCAACCTCTGACACAGGGATATAATGTCTTGATTTGTCAAATGCTTTTAGTCGCTTGTACATACCCTTTTTATGTTATATCTATTGTAATTTAACATATTATGTGGAAACCGCATTCATTTTTGAACGTTGATAAATAAAATCTTTGATTTTTGAATGTTTAAAAAAAATTCAAGAAATACAGTATAGCACAAACTTTACATAAAACAAAAATTAAGTATAAAAATAATTTAAAAAAATCTATGAATTTATTTACTGTCTTCCCTTTTTCATACAGTAAATGAAGCCATAAAATATCTCATCTTAACCGAATATACTTCCATGAATAACTTAGAGCGTGGTTAAACTTTTTGATGTTGTTAGAATTTTTGAGCGAGTGAAATTGTGATGTTAGTTTCTTGTTCGAGTTTCTGATGTCCGTTAAATATGCATTGGATTCTAGATTATTTTCAAAATTGACACAATAATACAACACGCTGTATACGCCTCAATTCTTGCGATTATTGCACAAAGTAATTATAACGCCTCTCAGTATTTTAAAATGCATTCAAATATATAAAATGCACTACAAATTTAAATATCGCAGTCTATTGAAAGACAAGATGGCGGATGTTTAAAATCAGTATTACTACTTAAAATAAGATTGATTATTTTTCACGACTCGATTTAAAATGGCACGACAATTAATGTGTCAGAAAAGTTTTAATTGAGGTTCACGATTTTATCCATAAATTATTTAAATGCGGCGGAAAACGTCAATTAATTGGTATTTAACTACGAATTTTATATCGATATGTATGGTTTCACTCCGAAGGGCGCTTGATTGGAACCCGCAAGGAAAGCGGAAGCGTGGCCAACAAGGCAAACCTGGCGCCGTACAGTTTTTTTTTTTTTAAATTCACACCAATTGACCTAGTCCCATGCTAAGCTGGTGAAGCTTGTGTTATGGGTACTAGGCAACGGATATACATACATATTATAGATAGATATACATATAAATACATATTTAAACACCCAAGACCTAAGAACAACACCAAATGCTCATCACATCGATGTTCGCCTCAGCCGGGGATCGAACCCGGGACCCATGGATTCGCAGTCAGGGGTACAAACCACTAGACCAATGAGTCGTCAAGTTGCAGATGAGGCAAAGAGAGCCGGAAAGACTTGGAGCGAGGTGAAAAGGCTCAAGGCCGAACTCGATAGAGACTCACTATGGACGCCCTCTGCCCCATCTAGGGGTTTATAACGCATGATATGTACGATAGAAATAATATAAGAACTGACCAATTCATATGACTAATAATGTAAAATGTCAAATTCCTTTAAAGACAAATTTGCGCGCCATTGTGTCGGCAGAATATGCGAACTTACGATTGTAACACCTTACACATTTTTGTACCATATTCTTGCAAAAAAAAATATTATTATTATAAGGACATTAAGTAAGTAAGTCATGTATGTATGTATAAATTATATATGTACATTTGGAGTATATATACTCATAAGCAAAACTTAGCGCGACTATGACTACCGTATGTTAACTTTTAACTGCCCCTGTTATGAAACATCTAATATATAAAATTCTCGTGTCGCGGTGTTTGTGGTTAAATTCCTCCGAAAGGGCTCGACTGCTTCTCATGAAATTTTGTGTGCATATTGGGTATGTCTGAGAATCGGACAACATATATTTTTCATCCCCCTAAATGTTAAGGGTAGTCCACCCCTAAATTTTTTATTTTATTTTAGATACAAAATTTATTCTTTATTTTTTTATGATACAGAATTAAAAAATACATACAACCCCTAATTTTCACTCCTCTACTATCAACCCCTACTTTGTATTATAGTAGATAGTTATTTTTATTGAACTAAAATTTTTTTTTTTTGAAATAATATACCGACATTTGCCGGGTCAGCTAGTAGAATTATAATATCATTAACATAACAAAATATTTCTTTAAATATATACTTTGTAAAGCAACCCCCAAGGCTCGATTTTTGCATTTCTCAAAGACATGCGAACTTTAACTAGCCTGTTGATTCTGGTTATGGGCGATTAGCTATAAAATACATCATGATAATATCATTGCGATCTCACAGCTGGCTATTATAACATCTATCAAAGTTTTGGCTTCAAAATGCTATAGAATTTGGCAAACACAATGTAAACTGACGTAGAAGAGCAATAATATTTTATTATCGTAGAAGAATATGCAAAATTGTGTCTATAAATATTATATTCGTGCCCTTTAACCCTAAGACAATTTTTCGTAGCTCTGAAAAGGAAACGTATTACCTACTTCGGCCGACATACGTAGTTCCAATTTGTCGTCAATTGAACAAATTATATGTACTTTACATAATCAATCCAATCTATACTCAATATAAATCTCTAAAATAAAACGCTTCTTGATAGAACTACGCCAGCATCGTGGCTTGTTAGGATAATATCAAAAATGACATTGAACTATGTAATAACATTAATGACGTTATTCTCTTAATTTATTAAAACAAATTGTAACTATCACTACTTTAAATGCAAAATACACACGCGAAACAAAAACAAAAATAATAATTGAAATATAAAAAAAATAAACAAACATATACATTGTTAAATACATAACTATTTATACTTCTATAAAGCAAACCTTTTGTCAGTTCACTCGACGGACTATTAAAAAGGTCCGGTCTCCATATTTCAAAGAAAAATTATGGTAGGTACGTGACTTGCACCATGCACAATTTTCGAACAAAATACCTTTTTACTATAGATTTGCTAAGATTGCTGAATAATCAATTAGTAATATAGCAATTAAATCTGTTTATCTGGTGGCAACTGGTGCTCCAGCTGATCCAGCTTACCCGTGTAGGTTATCTGCGCAATTACATGCATTGACCCCACAGATGTTTATTGTGTACATCATAAAATAATTCTAATGTGTGTCCAGAATATTCGAGTATTACATTATATTATTACTTAAACATTTTAATGAGTTCAGTTACCAAATGTGAGATGAAATGAATTAAAACATAATAAACAACGGGGAAAAGAAACGTATTGAAATTAAAAAAAACTTGCGACAGATTTCGTCTTCATTTGTTTTTTAATAGCGCTATCGATTTGTTTCCTCACAATGTTCTTCCTTCACTGTACAATCAAGTGTTGAATGCGCAGGAATAGACAGAAAAACCATTGGTGCTAAGGTTCGAACCTACGACCTCACAGAAATACTGTCTTATAAGCACTTAAAATCCATTATCGCATTAGTTAATTCCTGTGTAACTAATCTTAAAATAAGTTTTCCACTTAGAGATTCTATCATTTGTGTTTCTTAAAAAATGATACTTGTGTATTAAATTTAACTGGTAACTATTGTATACACAATAAAATGCGTTTTCTATTTAAATAAATGAAAATAGAAAAGTTCACAATGTTAGTAATATAATTGTCTGAATTTCGCAAAAAGGAAAAGTTTTTCTTTTTTTACAGAAGGTCAAGTATAAATATCTATGAGTTAGACTCGGTTAGAGGGTTATGAAGCCTGTCCGAAGTTAGTAAGGCCACTTATTCAAAACGCTTAGATCTGTATGCAAATTAGCGTAGTCCGGTAAGTTTCTAGTTATATCTGAAGTTAAATTGCTTGTATTAGCTTAAAATGTACGTAGATATTTTGAATTATTGTGTTTGGTATTCAAACTTTTATATTTTATAATTATAGTAGTTCTGAAACATAATCTAAAACTTACAAATTCTGTAAAGCAAGTGGACGGCAGAATTATATTTACAAATATTCAAGGGGCCATTAAGTAAAATCTATTTGATCTTTTTTGTCAATTAAGTCCTACGCTGCTTCAAAGGAATATTTCAATTAAGATTTTTTTAATTTCCGTAAAAAATTCTTAAATGTAGAGATGTTATTTTGAAGAGGCTTTCTTTTAAAGTGTTTGCCATAGGCTATATCTGGTAATCTGATACACTCGTTCACATATACACACAGTTGTTTATAATAAGTCAAATCATAAAATGCATTGTATATGTTAAATAAAATAATATGCAAGTGCCAGTATTTATTTTACATTCATTACCATTTGCTAAGATTAATTATGCACTTTTAAAATTATATTAAATTTAAACTCGTTTGAATTAATATACAAATAATAATATAAACGTAAATCTAATAAAACTTTTAATACTTGAGGCAGAATATTTATAACTCATAATAATTGTGGTAATAATTTGTGCATAATTATAATAAAAAGGATATTGATAGCAGCAAGAACAGTACACAAAATAATAGTCAAAAAATTATATATTCATTTTAAATATTAATTTTAATAATATATAATTTTATAATTAAAGTATAGGTTAGACAGATCTGTGTAATAATATAGGGCCTTCAAATACAATTTCTTTGAGTCCATCTAGAATCTAGATTGTAGATAAAAAAACATTTTTAAAATGGAAAAACAATTAAACGGCTGATGTTTACAAACATTGTAAAAATGAAGAAAATCGAAAAGGCAGACATTTAGGACTTTTCAAGTTATGAATTTTTGAAGTTTTTTTATAATTAAAAAATATATACTATATGAAATACACGCTTGGCAGACCTGCAGTGTTCGTTTAAAAATCCTGCGAAATGATAAATAATCGCTCGCTAATGTCGGTAAAAATTTCAAAACACAATAACAATATAGTCATACTACGAATAAGTGCATTTTTTTTTATAGAACAGGGGCAAACGGGCAGGAGGCTCATCTGATGTTAATTATACCGCCGCCCATGGACACTCACATTGCCAGAAGGCTCGCAAGTGCGTTACCGGCCTTTCAAGAATTGGTACACTCTTTTCTTGAAGGACCCTAAGTCGCCCATTGGTTCGGAAATACTTCAGTGGGTAGCTGGTTCCACATAGCGGTGGTGCGCGGCGAAAACTGTCTTAGAAAACGCTCAGTTGTGGAACGACAGACGTCGAGGTGATACGGATGGTATTTTGTATTTGACGTCCGATAATGAATTAAATTTATTTAAATTTAAACCTCTGTAGCAATTTTAATTCATTAAGATAATTTTGTCATATTGATCGGAACTTGAATTCCTATTAATACGAAATACGAGCTTAAATGCTCGCCAGATCCCTAGCTATTATAATAAACAAACTATAAGGAAGAACAGTAATGACCGGTATTAAGATATTTTCTAGCAAATGTCTGCGCAGTTGACGTAATTGCATACGTATTATATGTATGAATTTGCAATTATATGTGGCCAGATGTGAATTTAAATTAGAGGCATTAGGGAGAAAAAACAGCCATGCAAGCCGTTTCATCAAATTGTATTTAGTAGTGTTTTGCTGGAATTTAAATTGTATTTGACGTAAATGTAAATCTAACATATATAATTCTCGTATCACAATGTTCGTTCCCATACTCCTCCGAAACGGCTCGACCGATTCAGATGAAATTTTTTATGCATATTCAGTAAGTCTGAGAATCGGCTACTATCTATTTTTCAAACCCCTAAGTGATAAAAGGTGGATGTTTTTTATAAAAAAAAAATTATTATGTGGCATTAAAAATACGTACAACCCTAAATTTCCCCCCTCAACGATCAACCCCTATTTTTATTATAGTAGATTTTTATTTAAATAAAAAAAAATGTTTCCTAGAAATAAAATTCATGGCAAAACGACGTTTGCCGGGTCAGCTAGTTATATATAACATATTAAGAAAATTTGATTAAGAGGTAATCGCCGAAACTGAAGCCTATTAAGGCTAAAGACAAATCGTACTATACATGTTATCGAATAATTTTGTGACCGCTATAATTATTATATCGCTCTCGAAGGCAACTATAATGAATCATCAAATCAAAATCTATTTAAAAAAATATATATATATATCAACTTTACAGCCCAAAGCTTTTTGGTAAGAATTTACTTTCCGTTTAGACTGGAACTAATTTATTAAAAATAGCAACCCTCTTAATAGTTTAGAGATTTATTAGACTGGACTGTTTTGTTAACAAATATGTTTAAAGACAAAAAAACTTATATTACCAAGATAAATTTACACAACATTTTTTCAGAAGTAGTAAAAGTTTGATAAGGTTCTATTTCCGGTCAACGACCTCAAACATCAAAGTAAGCAGTTGCCGAACTGAGACAAATATCTTAATGATATTCACTCGACTAATAAAGATTTGATTTTCAGCTCCGTCACTCGAAGTAATTCTATAATGGGCTATTGACTTTAACGCTACACATATATATTTATATTAAATAAATATCTGGACTGTTAATATTGTATTTACAAAATATAATTTTAAAGAAATAAAAATAATAATCGTATAATATTATTAAACCACATGACTAAGTTTACTACGCAGCGGGTCCTTTATTAATTTCCTGGCGACGCTTTGTTTAGGACAGAAGATACAGTATATACGAAACATGCTTGATTATGTATACTTATTTATAAATCAATTAAATGTAGTATGGCGAATAAACTCTGTAAGGAAACAATTATCTTTAAGCCCAATATCTTGTGTCAGGTAAAGAAGGTAAAAAAAGACAAGAGCCTGTGTAGACCGCTACTTTCGTAAATAATATAAAACAAAATTAAACAAACTCAAATCAAATCCTCGTATGTATTACAAAAACAAATCGTTCACACATTATAATGTCATCGATGACACATTAATTAAGGAAATACCGTAATAATTAAAAAACTGTAAATTCAAACTGACAAATTAAATTTAAGGATTACAAAGTTTGTGGTATGTAATTTTTTGCAGACAATTACCGTGTTCATTCCATTTCCTTTAACAAAGGAAATACTGGATCGAGGACAAAGAAAATTTAATAATGTGTAAAATTACAACAAATATTGTAAAAACGTTTTGAGGCTAATTGCTCGCTTTATATACAGAATTTTAATCACTTTTTTGAAAATACAAATAAATTTTAATATCTTTTAATTATCAGTTATCAGGGAGTAAAACTGTGTATACTAATTCATTTATTAAGCGTTTAAAATAATCCAAAAAAAAATGAAAAAAATGTGCATTTTTATTTAATTAGCTTCCAGAAGGTTATCCGTTTGACCAGTGGTAATATTGTTGGAATTAAATAATACTTATTTAGGTTTATAAGCTTTAATTTCTCTGAACGTATATTTTTTTATAATAATGATAATTTATTGCAAGAATATGGTACAAAAATGTGTAAGGTGGCACAATCGTAGGATTAAAAAGGTCTAGGTACACACACAATGCCGCGCAAATTTGTCTTTAATTATATTTTGTATTCCGACTAAAGTTCCCAGCTTCATCAAATTCGAATCTGTAGTTTTTGATATATGACTTATTCGTTTTGCTACAGGACAAAATATAGGTAAATAGTGTATTAATGAAATGAAGTGCACTTAAAATAACACAATTGCTCGCTTTTAATGTAATACAGTATTATGATAGCTTTTAATATAATAGTATTTGACTAACATTTTTATATAACTTTTGATGACGTAATGGTAGGAGTACTACTTATTATAAAACAGTGGCCCCACAATCTTTTAGTTCTGTGCTTAGATTTCTGTATCTGTTCGTGATAATTTATTTATCTAATAGGCAAGTAGGTGATCAGCCTTCAGTAACTGGCACACGCCGTTGATATAAATCTAAGAAATGCCGGTTTCCTAAAGATTTTTTTCTTCGCCGTACTAGTGTGTTAAATGTCACGGAAAGTAGCACCGCCGGAGTTCAAACCTACGACCTCAGGAATGAGAGCCGCTCGCTGAAGTCATCAGGCCAACACATACAAAACACAAAAATTTTAAAACAACTATAGATGTAGAAAGGTTTTCATTTGTAGTTAATTTTTTCACAATTTAACAATATATCATTCTTTATTCTTATCAAATATGCATGCGAGGTTTTATATCTTAAATAAAATGTTATACTTTAATAAATTTTGTGTTTTTTTTACCATTTTTTCCCTCATTACAAAAACTTGGATTGAGTGTAAGTAATGCGCAAATTTACATAATTTCAGAAACACAATTAATGAGTTCAAATCATGTACAATTCGAAACAAAAGACATAAAAAATGTTAATTGGACAGAGTCACGCCGGTATCAATCGGGCCGAATATTTGCATGGCTTTTAGATATGCCACGACGATTACGCCGAAACGTACTGTCGAGTCAAAAAGGGGTTTTCTCGTACAAGCAAAAATATTTTTAAACCCCTTTCTACCTTATTTGGACCAAGAGAGTTTCTTCGTGATAAACGCTTCTCTGAAACTGAAAGATGTTCAGATTTTTGAGTTAATTATGGCGAAGAAAAACTGTATATAAAAATTCAGCATAGGCTTAAGAATTCACTTACATACACACTTTCATACATATTGATATATTTACGGTTATATCTACTAAAACACTGGGTCAAGTGGGCAATAGGTTTAGTTCAGAAGAAATATTGTTACTTTAAAAACATCAGAGGTTTTGTACAACATATTTTATTATAATTGTAAAGATAATGGATTGACTACTACTCCATAACAAAATCGAATAGATATTCTTTTGTTTATTAAATCTTTTTTTATTGTATTTGAGTGTACTTTTACCATAGTATCGTCAGATTCGTCAGCACTCAGTCGTTACACGTGATACCCACGCAGCGAAGCGTGCAGATTTTTGTGAATTCACCTTTTTTGAATAAGGCACCTGTTATAAGGACACTTAAAGAAACAACTTGGAAATGTTTTTATCTACAATTTATTTTATAAAAAAACAATTAATTTAATATAAGTTCTAAAACATGCTTGAACAAGAAGAAAATATATACAAATTTTAAACACACACACATCAATTATATTAGAACAGAAACAACAAGCAAAAAATAATAAAAGCAAGGAACATATAGGCAAAACAGTAAAATTTATTTTTATAAGGAAAACACTAAAAAAATAATGGACTGATTATAAAAACTCTTTGAGCATACTTAAATATGATATTTAATTCCAGTACGAGTATTTTAAACAGTCAGATT
The DNA here is from genome assembly GCF_905475465.1 of Pieris napi. NCBI lineage: Eukaryota > Metazoa > Arthropoda > Insecta > Lepidoptera > Pieridae > Pieris > Pieris napi. The sequence continues at coordinate 11,863,485 of NC_062234.1, forward strand.
TAAATTTTAATTTCTCGGTGATCTCACTGTTAGTCAATAAATCCGTGAATTAGTTTGTATTTATGTCGTTTATATAAGTACAGACGCGGCCGAGAAAAATCGGTTTATAATATGTAAGCAAAAATAATGATGAACGCGGTCTTATAGCCGAAACAATGCAACGTTCCAGAAATCAAATTTAAACAAAAAATTCTGTAATCTGTGACTTGAACCGTGTCCCGCCCTTATTGTTAACGACTGACACCAAAAACTGCTAAGTTTTGTTGCAATGAGTGTAATTCATAACGATAATATCTTACGTCTCTGAATAATTAGTATGCTTAAACAATTAAAGCATTTTAATTCTTTTACTGTTATACAAATTTATCGTGTTATTTTTTACTTTATACAAGACCTCTTTATAACCTTTCGTGAGCGAACATAGTGAATGATTGTATTCTACTGAAGATCTACTACACTGATATTAATGTAGGTTGAATTTTTATATGCCGCACACTAAAATAAATAAATACAAATAAATTAATGGCGCTACAACCTTTTTAGGTCTGGGCCTCAGATTTTTGTATCTGTTTCATGATCATTTGTTAATCTAATAGGCAAGTAGGTGATCAGCCTTCTGTGCCTCACGAGGTTTTATTTCACCGTTCGAGCGAATGTTAAATGCGCACATAGAAAGAAAGTACATTGCTGCACAGCCGGGGATCGAACCTACGACCTCAGGGATGAGAGTCGCACGCTGAAGCCACTAGGCCAACACTAGTTGCACATATACTATAGTTATTAGTTTTATTTAAGACGAACAAAACTGCCTTATTCAAGTCTTAGAAAAAATAAACGTTATTGGTATACATTTTACTCATGCGACTAAAAACTAAATATTCCCAAAAAGGACTCATTTTTTAATTTTATGACATAGCAATTATTATGCAATAAACTTCATTCTGACAATTACAATACTGTGGTTGAACGGAAGAGCCTTGTTCCCACACTCACGTATCGGGTTCAAAGTTTTGCGAATCGCAGCCGGATCCTCTAGACCTTGGACTGTGTAAGGGAAGCCTGCGGTCAGACGGGGAAACCGATGGTTTTGCATACTCCATACCCGATATGTAGTTAGAAGAACTAGTAAAACTGGACATGGTAGTACTATGTATTTTGTGTATAGGAATTTATTTTTAAGTGTGAAAGCAGGTTTAGCATACAGCGTATTTGTATAATTCCGATCCGAAATATCATCCATTTAATCCCAAAGATGCAATTACTATATAACTCTGAAATGTTTTAAAGAGAGTTGTAGCGCCACTGAACTATTATTATTTGAATCAACGTGACACAAAGTTGTCAGTGTGATTATAGCGAGCGCGAGCGAGATGGGAATAAGACAATCTACAAGTAAAAAGAAATAGAATATGCGTGAAGTTAGCTATGCCAAGAATTTTGAATGACCATGACATCTGACAATGACATTTACCTTTTAAACAAATAAAGGAGTTTTAATTATTTTTTCAAAGAAATTTAGCAATGTTTTTTCACAAAGACCTATTGTTACTTAGTTAAAAGGTTATGAAACATACCAAGTTATTATATTGAATTAATAATATAATAAAATAATAAATAATAATAATAATTGTTATTAATATTAATTAATAATTGAATAATATACTAAATATTAAATTGTTTACGTTAAATATTAATTATATTTAAAAAAAATAAAGAAAGCCAAAGAAGTATAACTTCTTACGCGCGTACATAAGTACACGCAACCTTATTTTTTTTATTGACTAGCTGCCTCTACCTGTCCATCCTGGCGATGATCTAAACTATTTATTAGTCAAAGAAAATCTCTCTAAAATCTTAACCCCAATTTTCTGTCCTCAATGAATCAATCCTAACCCCCCTCTGCGTAAAAAATACAAGCAATTTTTCAAATACAGCAAAAAACCTTATCCAATATAAAACATTGCATTATAAATCAATGTCAATGAATATTTAATCAATCTGTATGAGGTATTGTCAGCTAATCATCGTGGCTCTTTGCCAATAAAAAAAAAACATTTATTATAAGTAATTTGTATGCGACAGGCCATTAATGTTTTTCACGTGAGTCGACTGATAACTTTATTGTTAATTGGAGGACAGAAGGTTAAACAATGTCATAGAAGTAAAACCTTTGTGGTGAATCTAAAAATTACAAATATTTGCAATATACACGCCAATTATTGCTCCAGTGATTAGTATGTTATTTTATTTTTTATGTAATAGGAGTCAAACGGGCAGGAGGCTCACCTAATGGTCATCCTTACAAACGTTGCGTAAAAAAAAATGGCGATTAAAAAGAGTGGCAGAGAGTTTATTGCCAGTTCTTCTCTTCCGTTCTACGCCCTTGATTTGAGAACTGGCAGTAAATGTAAAATTAGAAGCATTAATATGTATTTCTTTACTGACAACTCATAAGTGTACATTATGTTACCTACATTTAATGTTAAGTGATACCGCCGCCCATGGACACTCACATTGCCAGAAGGCTCGAAAGTGCGTTACCGGCCTTTCAAGAATTGGTACGCTCTTTTCTTGAAGAACCCTAGATCGAATTGGTTCGGAAATACTTCAGTGACTGAAAATCATGTTTGCTTGCCGGTTATCAAATGTCAAATATTTTCAATGTTTTGCTAGTTTAACATTGGTGGTGTTAGAACACCCATTGGGTGATCACCGGTTACCAAAAACTCGGTTCGGTACGTAAATTATATGAAAGAAGCATCTGCGTCCAGTCTTATAGAGGCTGTGTCTGCTACGTTTCTGGAAGGAAATCTATCATTATATCTAGTCATCTGTGCCTTCTAATTCACCTGGAATCGAACCCAGGGACTAAGAATAATATAATAATATTCCTTGTGAGTTCACAATAATGTCATGGAACGGAAGCGGTTCTTAAATAGATATCGCAAATTTGTGAAATCATCGCGAGACCTTGAACAATATGGACTGTAAATCCGTAAAATTGCTCTTATTTGAGCAAAACATGAGCTATTAATGGAGCACATGAGCAAGACGTTGCAGGAAGTGAAACAAAACGCACACGAGCTCGATGCGTTTATAAATACTGCGCTCACCTTCACTACACCGAAATTATCGCGTTCAGTATGGTACAATTCATAAGCTCTTGAGATTGTGGAGGAAGGATGTTGTGCACTTCCTCTAACCAAAACCAGCAAATGACGACGACTGGTCGTGATTAAAAAAAAAAATCACGATTAAAAAATCAAAAAGAAGCGCCATATAATTTCTAGGCTCTAAAAAGCTGAGATGCTGATCGTTGCAAACCCTGCTAAGCTGACCTCTCCCAGCTCAATATACCAAGGTAGTTAGGGCGATTTGAGAATTACCCTTGCTGTATCGAAAGTCATCATAAAGCAACATGCAGAGGAGACGAGAAGTTAAATATATCCTTAGTAATCGGAATAAATTCGTTAGCGTGATTAAGATTATGACGTCATCATGTTGTAGCCGCAGGATCTTATTGCAAAAATGCACAACTTACTACTAACACATTAATGTTTAAAGAACTTTATTTCTCATTACAAAAATGAATTTTATTTACACGAGAAACTTAATATGTATATACGAACGTGATACACGTCGCCATCAGCTCGACGTGTATCACGGCTCATCGGCTCATTCTGATATGTATCTTTAATGCCCTTTGAATTGGTTATACGCGCTAATATTACGAATTTTAGGCGGTAATTGATTAAATAATTGCACACCCTCATACTTAACAGACTTCTTCAAATAATTTGTGCGTATTAAACAAATTTAATTAAATAATATTACTTTAATGTTGCTTAGTTAAGTACTTACAAATCTCTGCTATGGTGTATGAAAATTTAATTCCATTTAAATTTGAATTCGCTTAGAAATAAAATTGTATGAACAGGCAAGAATACGGCTTGTCCGTTATAAACAAAACACGATATTTACACACACTCACTACTACTCAAGCGATTATAAGAGATGAAAATTATGATTCACTCTCGAAAAGAGCAATTTTTACAGTAGTACGATGGGATGCAACTACCGCAGCTGTAACCACAACGTGCACGCATAAAATTACGTAAATAACTGTCAACAAATTATCTCGAAAAAGAACTAGACTAGTATTGTGATATACACTATCATATATTACAAGCTATAGGGCTTACAAAAAAACACTTCCATATCTTTTGCCTTGGGCCAGGCCACGAGTGCAACACACTGCGCGGCGTGGCCCTGACTGGGCTAAGGCCAGTCGCCTTAGGGTAAACATTGTGCCATAAAATTTGCGAGAAGCGATTTACTCCGCACATAAAATAAATTTCACCCATTTACATATTTATACAGCTTGATAATACTGTGTCTATATTTTCGTTTCGTAAACAATTTGTATAAATATTATCTTTTCAGGATATAAATAGCAAATGTCTCGAATGTGCTGTTCCGTGCATCCCGTACTCCTTAGACGAAGCCAGATATATATATTTGTTTTTTTTGTGCATGGGCAGAAGGTTCACAGGACGAGTGTGTTGCCGACCTTTCAAGAATTGGTACGCTTTTTCTTAAAAGACCCTAAGTCGAATTGCTTCGGAAATACTTCAGTAGACAGTTGGTTCCACATAATGGTGGTGCGCGACAAGAACTGCCTTAAGAAACGTAATATAGGTATTATAAGACCAAAACTTACCGATTTATAATCTGAGCTAATATATATAATCTGTAGGATCTGATCGATCTGGATACAGATTCATTCTACTCTGCGCCATTAAGAGATGGCCAAAAACATCGGTTACCTTTACCATAACTAATTAATATTTGCTTATATGATTTTATATTACTCGGGTCTTCACCCTAGGCCTTCGCCTAGGACGGCCTTTAATACATCGATTCAGATCAGACTTGGACTCTTAACATGTAGGTACTGAATTAAATATTGCAAACGTTATCTAGTAATAAATAAAGCTGATGTTATGTTAAATGAGAACGTGACCGTAATGAGACAACAGTATTTGTATCAGGCTAATATTGCATCGGACGTCAAAACAAAAACGACATCCATTACAAAGCAATTACCAGCTTTATCATAAAGGGATAAACACACATTTGGAAAATGACCATTGATGTATAATTAATTCTGTGAAACAGATAATAACAGTATAAAAATGTTATCGGAACGTTTACCTTTTTAATTTATAGTTCCATAATTAGTAGTTATTTGGATTATTTATTTATGGGAATTATTCTTATACTATAACTATACTTGAAGACTCTACGGAATACCCACGTACCTATTTGAAAATAAAGAACCTACAATAATAATGTCTAACAGCTTTCTTTAATCTTTACAAATAAATACCTTTAACTAAACTTTAATGCAATGTGTATTTTATATAGGAATTAAAAAAGTACTAATTTCGTTAAGTCTCAATTCCGGTAGCGGAAGCGCGTCTTTCAAATTGGTTCGTCGCGGTTTGGGAACTATATTTTTTCGTAATGATGGAGACATTAATTTTCCCAAGTGTGTATAATCTCCCTAAATAACCAATTATCGCACATTATCACCAGCAAAGCGCAAGGCCTGCCCTTGACTCACACAACACCCTTCAAGGTCTCAACGCAAATTAATGTTTTGCATGTTTTATACCTAACTACTTATATGCACTAAATTCAGTGTTATTAGTCACAATTAATTTGAAATGATTGTATTTGAAATCACATGTAGACGATTCTACACAAAATGTCAAACATCAACGAATTTCCAAACTCTCCAAAGACAAAAATTAAAAGAATAAAAACATCCCCGAATCTGTTTATCTTACACTTAAGCGTTCTAAACATTCCTAATGAAATTGACAAAAAACAATCTCTTAGCTTAGCATAACCCTAGAATTTAAAATGGCAATTGACGTTCAAAAGCGCGCGAAAATGGAACGCGCGAAAATAAAATGGCGGACGCTCGCCGCGTGATAGCAACTTAATTTCCTAGCCGTTAAGTTTAATTGCCCTCATAAAGTTCTATTGTTTTTCGTTTCGATCCCGTTCTAGTGCAGTTACCACCTCGTTTGACCCATTCAAATGAAAATGACATTTCCTTCGAGTTTTTTAGCCTTTCAAAATGGCAGTTCACAATAAGAAAGTTTGTTTTGATGCGTTTCATTAAAACAATATTCAGATTTGAGTGCAAATGGGGCGAGATTCGTGGAAACGACGCTGTTTGTTTAACATAGAATTTAAGGTGTTTTCTAATATTTTCGCAAAGAGATAAACGATTTAAAACCATAACAGTTGTTTGAAATGTAATATTAAAAGTACCCTTTGATTCATAACATCGAAATTAGTAATTATATTTTTAAAGCAAAGTATTTACTATTAAATTTAATTCTCTCTATCTCTCTAATGGCGGTCCTATGTTTATACCGTGATGAAGAAGACGTCAATCCTTTGTAATCAAATCAAATCAAAATCATTTATTAATATATGTAACACAATGTACACTTATGAACGTCAAAAAAGAAATATACATTTTGTTAACACAATAAAGGGACATTTTACTTTTTGATAACTTTTTTTTAAGTAACAGAAGGCTCACCTGATGTTTAAGTGATACGCCGCCCATAGACACTCACATTGCCAGAGGGCTCTGAAGCGCGTTGCCGGCCTTTGAAGAATTGGAACGCTCTTTTCTTGAAGGACCCTAAGTCGAATTGGTTCGGAAATACCTAAAAATGCTCAATTGTGGAACAACGAAAATCAAGGCAATACGGGTGGAATTTAGTATTCTGCCTCGACGCCGGATGATGAAACTCAGCTGCAGATAATAATCCGAACCACTCCTCTGAACACGCTCCGTGGTAAATGCGGTAGAAAATCCAGGGAGACACCACATCTCCACGCGACGCCGAGGGATCAACCCGTTTGGAAAGTGACTGGTCATCGACGATTCTACGACTTAAACTATTGGTGTTATTTTTTAATTATCGTTAATAACTTATGAAGTTTATAACTAAATAACAATTTTTACAGCTATAATAATACCATCATAATACAGAACTTAAAGTAACTTAAAGTGTGCACACCCAAAAATCCCAAGTGTATAATATTTTTGCAATTAAAAATAACTAGCCCCGCCTTTGTTCAGATGTCTCATTGAAAATACTGGGTGGTGGGTCATTGTCACTCTAACCCGTTTAACCAATTTTGATAAAGCTGATACATTAGTTACATAATGAAATCAGATTGGGTGTAAATGAAATACTTCATACATTTAATTCCGTAAGAGTATTTTTATATTCAGATGAATAAATAAAATAAATATACACTATATATACTACAACTCACCATTAAGTAGAAAAATTCAGTAAAAATATGTTAGGAGCTGTCTTGGCCAAGTGACTAAATTAAAAGTATTTTTTTTATACACAGCTGGAAAGCCCCCCCCCCCCGTGATGTTAGTGACATGCAACCTATTGAAGGGTATATATATATATATATATCTATACCCTTCAATAGGTATATATATCAGGTGATGCCTATTTAACCGCCGAACCGCCATTAGATTAACCCATATTAAACTAGGGAAGATGGCAAGACAACGACTTCCACTCCTGTGCTCCACAAGAAACGAGGATCCAAATCGTGCAGGTGGCACCGATGGACCGATCAAGTGAACGACTCATCGTCCTCAAAACTGTACTCTGTAATAAGAGAGGTACTGGGAAAAACTGATGGAAAAAGATTCGCTTCAGATGTTTCCTTGCTGACCAAGAGGCTCAGCCATGAGATACCAAAGAGAGATATAAATCTCAAAGTTAGACCTGAAGATCGTAGGCAGCAAACAAATGTGATTTAGGTAACAGATACAGAAATCTAAATAAATCTAATAAATCAAGTATTTTCTATAAACATGTTATTTCTTTACATTTATATCGATATAGTAATTCCAAAATGTAGGTAAGCAAATCCTCTATTTCGCCATCGGTAAAACTACTTTGCTAATAACACCACCACTTAAATAAGTTCAAACGGTCCTTTTTTCAGTATAAAATGCAGTCTTTTACGTGTTTGCATAAAATGGGGTGGAATTGAGCAAAGCGTAGTCTAATCAGATGTGACACTACGCTGTGATTACTTTGTGCCTTTTTACTCTGTGATGAAAGAGTGTTTTAAAGTCAAGGGTCGCTCGACTTTAATTTCTTTGAATACTAAAATGCTTTTCACTATTAACCCGACGCGAGAGGGGTCTGCATTTGTCTATATCTACGTATCTTTGTTTGCGGCTTTATTTCACAAATTTGATTATTTTGTTGATGAAATCGTTAACCGTAAGTATAAGTTTGTATGTTTCGGCATCGATGTTTGGAAAGTATTTCGTTTCCATCAAAAAACTGGTACCGTTAACGATAAATTTTAACCAAAGTAATCAGATACAGATACAATTGTTATAATACATTTTGTGTTTACTGTAAATATTGCAAATTCGAATCAAATAATCGTAATAATTAACCACATAGTCTTAATTCAGTACAGAATTTTCTTTCAAATATTTCTTGAAATTAATTACAAGAATTTAAATATAAAATTATGTTTTATCATTCATCTTACTTTGAATACTGAATACTCAGAAGTCCTACAAAATAAAACTTTTGACAAGGTTTTGACATAACCTTATTCAAAGTCCAGCAACGCACTTGCGAGCCCTCTGGCACTGTGTGTGTCTATGGGCGACAGTATCACTTAACATCTGAGCCTCCTGCCCGTTTGGCCCCTATAAAATTAAAAAAAATTAGGTCCTATGTCACCTTGTTGACCATGATTTTTTAATTGATTGATTTACTAAATAAGCTGGGGTTTTAATTAATACGCGTGTTAATAAATCTTCGACATTATAAGGATTCCACTCACGCACTACATCAGAAAATAGGGTTGTGGTAAGCTTATTGGTTAAGTGCGCGACTAATTAATGGATTTTTGTACTATGTTATTATTAATACTTGTAAAGAAAAAGATAGTGAAGCAACAGGGGGGTCTTACAACTAAAACAACAGACTCATCGTCTAGGTGCTTATGGAATTGTGAAATGACTGACCTAACGTATCTACCACATGCGCCATTATCTTCATATTACTACATCTACTTAATTAACTTTTAATCTATGTCAAAAAGGTTTTTATGAAAGCGCTAATCTATTATTTAGAGGTGTAGTGTCACGCAAGCTATATTTCACGTAGAAATTACTTTACACAGTCCTTTGCACTATAAAACAGTTTGCTTGACGTCTAATTAATTACAAAATTTGTATGATTAAGGTTAGTTTAATTGCACGCAAGAAGCATCTAGCCTTGTCTTGATTAAAAGTAACATAATTAATTGTTACTTAAAAGAAATGTTGAAACAAAATAATTATCATTAATTTGTAAAGATAAGAAAATATACTAGGAAAAAGATGGTCACACTATTCTAATATTTATAATAGATTTTGGGAACCTTAATTCACAATACTATATTTCAAAGACTACTATTTTAATTATTATTTACGGAGAAGATCTGAGTCATATCTGTAGGTTTTTGTATTTAATAACCCTGATATTAAAATACAAAACTAAGATTTTTCACAAATATTTGTAGCATAGCGAAAGAAACTTTTTGTTTGACACGAAAGGTAAATAAATAATATCTAATTATAAATCAACTTTTATTCCATACTGTTAAAAAATTACAAATTCAATTACAATACATACAAATCACAATGGGTGTTAGTTTTGTTATTATACTCTTAGTCTACGTAAGTTATTGTTATTTCCGTTTCTTTGTATTCTGGAGTATGGTCCCCCTTTGGGTTAAGGCCTCCTCCTGAACTTTCCATTTGGATTTGATGTTAGCTTCTTCCATCGATTTCTCTCTAAATACTAAAGATACCAAGAAGAATACTAACTGTACACAGATTATAAATAATAGCAGAGACAACTGTTAAAACCACTGCGTAGAATAGAACTGTCAATTGACAAATTTAAAAATGTTGTCATATTGCTATTATCTGTGGTTTGAACGTGAACTAAAAGGAACACAATAGTGTTTGAAAAACAGGCAAATCTATATTTAAAGGTGCTAAATAATAATAATATACAATTCGATACTCGTATCTGCTGTCTAAATTATTTAATTAACCTAATTATTATTTTAAGAAATTGAGTTATCGTTGTGACAGTACACTCCTGATAGATTTAATTATCTCTAAATCATATAGATGGTTTTCTGCTTAAAGTTATAATATGCATTATTTTCTTCTGTGTTATCTTTTAAATAGCAACAGATAACCATCGTCAGAAATAAATTCAATTTCAATAAACTACAAATAATTTTTCAAAAGATTTTCCATGAACGTGGACAGTTTAATTACAATCAGATAGTATATGTATAAATTAAACATAAAACATGAAGCACAAAAGCCGGTAACACGGCCTCACGCGACGCCGATTGATTTACCCACGAGAATTGTGGTTGCGCATTCGAATTTCGAATTTTGTCCGGTTTTTTCCCGAACGCTGTGTGGCTTTGACTGTGCCGGGGCTTCTAATGGTTCGTTGGCTTCTGATTGATTTATCTGAAAATTCAGCATACTAGCTTGTTTTTTGTTTATGTAAAACTTGTATTGCAATGTTTTTGTTCGATATTAATATTCAAGTTTGTTTTCCTTTCAAAATTCTAGAAAGTTCAATGTATTTAAAGCAATTAGCGAGTATTCGTTTTATTTTTAAAGCTGGCACTTTTCACACGACTATGTTCATAAAATTCTTACGTTTTCATCTACAAAATCGATGGTTTTAATATCAAACGAAAAGCATTGCTCTTGTAAAAAATATAACTTTGATAATAAATATTACGCAACAAAGCGCCTATATTTAAAAAGTAATAAATCAGAGATGAAATAAGTAAATAAAGGCTTTATATTTCAATAAAGTGAGCACTAGTAAATCTCTCAAGTTGGCAATCGCAGTGGGGCTTAAAGCCAAAACATGTGAAAAATCAAATACACAGCGCCCCATGATATATGGTTGAGGCTTATTATTTTTACCTATTAAGGCATGCGTGTCACTAGCGGGTTTTATGCACGACGTTCATCAACGTGAGTAAAACAAACGCTTAACGCGTAATTTGCAATGCTTTTGAAATTTTTGTATCTGCTTTGCTTTGGCGGTCATGGTATCTTGATTAAGTTTAATCATTATGGTAACATGCTGATGTAACCATAACCAAATATATGAAGTGTGTAGGAGTGGCTTTTCTTATTGCGAGCAGCACCGAGTGGAGCCAAACAGGAATTCTTCTTCTAATACAATGTTATATAAATTACTATGTACGGTTTAATTTTTACAAATCTCGATTGTAATAAAAACGTTCACGTTTTTTGAAAAACTTAAACACACATAAAAAACAGGTTATATAAGTTATTAGGCAAAGGGCGGAGTTATATATAATTGTAAATTCATTACATGGACAGCTTGTAATTTTTATGTCCGGATAAAGAGATTAAAAAATATCTAAATTATTTGTGTAGACGCCACGTTTTGCACGCTTTTATGTCGCTCTAGTACAAGCTACCTTAAATTACGAATGGGATTTTTTGTGCGACGAGCTTTGGCAAGCTGCCGATTTTTGACGCTATGCGATTTTATTTCGACCGCACGACGCTAAATCAAACTTGTATTAAATAATTAGATTTATAACCCGCTCACAGCAGTTGGTCAGATAAGGTAATGGTTTTTTAATTATTATGAAGAAAATTAATTTCTAATTGACTGTAGATGTACATGTATGTACATCAAATTATAGTAACAAGAATAGGCCGCATACTATGTGTGGTGACCCGTAAACCCAATAATTTTTAACCAATAAGAACAATTGAATTCTTAAAATAATGCGAACTCTTTTCTAAAATGAATTTGTTTTTAAATCAAACATTGCCCATGTAATACCCGTGACCTTGTAGGATTTAAATTAAAAATTAATTGAATTTCTGATAGATACATTTCATCTGTAAGTATCTTTTTAAATATGTGTTACTGAACAACAAAACTAATACTGCAAACGATCTAGAAATACAGTTTACTAATTACGTATTCTAGACTTATATTCCGTTAAAAAAATGTGTGTGGAAAGCATATATCGTCAAACTTTCAATTAGCTATTAGGTAATTACATTATATAAAACCTCTTTTTTATTAAAATATTCACAAATTTTTAAAAATTTAGAATATTTGGCAGCGTAAAACTGACCTACGAAATAGTGCCCTAGACTGAATATGCAAGTTCAATGACCTAGGCCACTGACTCCACCAATCATTTATCATCGTCAGTACATCATTAGCCGTGCACGACCTAATTTTACTCAGACAATAACCCCAAATGCACTTACAACAAGGTCACAGACTGCCAGTGTTGAAAATATTTGTCATACTGTCAATTTATGCTCCCAATTATAGTCTGTGCCAATCCGCTATTCATATTTTTAAGCACGATAGACTGTAAATTAACTTTGTCGGATTTGGAAAATTTAAATATTTAGTTGTTAATGAATAAAGAGTTTTATGTTATTATGATTTATTGCAAAAAATGTACATATTTAACAATAATAATAAAACATGTAAAGATCATTTTGCCAATTTATTTATTAGCCATGGCAGTTTTGTTGTATAAGAGCGAGAAGTCGGCATTTATTCGTCACACAAACCAAATAAAAAATTAATGTTCTCTTCCAATCACGTAACTACTGTGTAATGTACAATCAGTGGCCAGCACTCGACCTTATCAATCAGCCAATCAGATTATTTTAAAATTCGAACCACATTCGAATTTAATTTACTTTGAAAGAACTTTTCAAAATTTATTTTAACGAGTAATGGTCGTGCTTAACGATTCATTATAGAAAAAAGTTAATTGAATCTCTTTTTGTGGGCCGCATTTTCCTTGGGTTACCCAAAATCACGTAGTACCTATGATATTTTCTAGAGAACCATGTGATCTTCCGTCCCTATAGACTTGAAACAACTATTGTTACACCAGAAATGGAACACTGGATCTAGTTGCTTTTATGTCCTTTAATTACATAAACATATATTCGTATATAAATGATTATATCACCCATATAATATTTACATACATATGCAAGCTACTTATACGAGTGTAAACGGTTACGTGCACCACATTTTTCTGCTCATCTGGTCCGCATATAAAAAGCTAACAAAGCGCGAGTCGTAATTGTAGCATTTCGTGGCGTTTTACAGCCAACATCCGACAAGTACACATGTAAGTGACAGCGAGTGACAACCCGGTGATATTTTTTCGCCACTTACCTTGACGCTGGGGGCTGACACAGATACGTTTTGTTAAGTTTACCCAGAAATAACTACAAAGAGACATTGCCTGAAACCTAATTAGAATGTGTTATAGGGGCGTACATTTCGCGCGGTACGGCCCAAAAACCGCTTCATGAAAAGTGTATTTACAAATACTTTTTTATTAAGTATGTTTAAAGAACTTTTTTTTTAACATGAGAGACGTAATATATACGATATACACGTCACCATCAGACAGCCGTCCTCTTACGTGCTGGATTAGATTTTCAGCGGACCTTTACTGATGAGATGATAAACAGGTGTTTTATAACGCAACCATTGCGAGGTTACTGGACCTCGAACAATGACAATCGTAATCATGATTCTACGATAAACAATTTTGGATTGTCTTGCATGACATTATCAAACAATTTTATAAATTTTAATACATTCTATCACTTACGTCAATTGTATATATTGTTTACGTATTCCTAAATGTGGTTTTTGTTTCACAAAATTTGATCAATCATATTAAATGGAACAGAAAAAAAAGGATTATGAATATTTTTATTACAATTTATTATTTGGCACAATATTTAAATGCATTGCCAACTCTTTGAATAACCTAAACGGATTATTACTCTAACCAAAGCGTGAACGTTCAAAATGAACGCCCGTGTGTCATTATAACAAAAGTGATGCGATATTCGGGATATGACAATGCATTTTCGAGAATGACTGAGATGCGTCTGTTGTACGGAAGTGGGACGTGAAATCGGCATTTATTTTATTGTGTATCGCTCAAAGGGACCGTTTTGTACCAAATTGGAGATAATTACTGTAACAAAAAGGTACGGTTGGTGTTTTTGCAAACGAATTTATACGAAGCGAATTAAAAAATATTTCTCGGGCGGATGCACATTTTTGCAATTTAAAGCATTTATATATATGTACTCAGTTAGTACTAAAAGAAAAAGAAAGATTTTTTTTATTATAGATAATAAAAAAGGATAACAAGTTAAAAGAGAGAGTGCACTAAGATTTCCTGTGTCGTGGGCAGCTAGTCACATCCATGTGACGGTACTTGACGTAACAATTTCTTCATAACACTTACAATTTTATAATTAAGCTACTGTTGCTAACTAAGAATACATAGTTTCAGCATAGGACAGGTTGAGAAGATTTTGTTTAAGATTGTTAGTGAATGTATAAAGTTTTTAATCGTTAGTGAAAAAGAGATAAAGATAAAAGGGCCTCTGAAACTAAAAATTAGATATAAGTATAACTATTAGAAATACTTTACTTTTTTCTTATTTTACATCACTGCTTTTATTTATTTATTAACACTTCGTTGCATTACAATATAAAAATTGAACATAATTAAATGTAAAGGAGGGCAACTGGCGGCTTTATTACTTTCGAGCGATCTCTTCCAGACAACCACTCTTTTAATATTTCTACGAGAGAAAAAAGCCATCAATCATTATCTGTACACGAACATTATGACGAATAATGTTCAATTTTTGTTTTTTATACTACCTTCAGAAAACTGGTATTTGGTTTCCTAAAGGCATTTGTTATATATTTTTGATACAAAATCAACCAAATTCATGGAAATTGTCTTCACAGAAATCCTTAGACTAACACGAATAATTATTAAAGTACCAAAGATTTTTAACATAAATATATTTACAAATGTATGATTGTGTTCCTTAATACAAAAACACTCAACTGAACTAATTTGTGTATTGACAATTATAGTACATTGACTCTGCCAAAATTGAAAATGGTGCAATTTATGACGCAGACGTCGTGCTTAAGGAAATGCTTATTATTTGACAAAATATAATTTTAGATTACATTCTAATTTAGATTTTTAGAATAAGTTTTTGAACAATATTAATTCTTTTTTTAAAGAATTATTTTTAACTGAATCCCAATCATCCTTTTTGTGTCTATGACGGGATAGTTTCCGCACTGTTTTACTTTGACTGTGAGATTGTCGACTGTGTTCATAAGAATATTATTTGCCAAACCGGGGTTCGAATCAATAAACAATTAAAACCGCACGCCCACCTACTGAGCAAAAAAATTTGACATTAAAAAATTGTTTATGCGAACTTCCGCGCAATATTTTATTAGTTGTATAAACTAAATTACCATACAACTTATGATTGGCACTAGAATTGTGTCAATTATTAATAATTCATAAATTCATAGCCATTAAATGGGTAAACGAGTCAAGTACATATGTTTGAACTGGGTTCAAAGAGACATGACGTAACTAATAGAATAATTTAGAAGTTTCCTTTGAAAATAAACAAGACGTTTTATATTAGCCTAGGTTAGCTTTCAAATAATAGTTTTAAGACTAACTATTTTTTTCTTTATCAATAACTAAATCGTAATCTTATAAAGAACTTCGGTAATGACTTCATAGCCTGAATTAGTAATTATACATTTATGATTTAATTTAAAGATCGAGTTTCGTATTTGGTTCTGCACTTCTTGCACTCAATTTTTTTTCTTTTTTTAGTTTTTCTCTTACTAGGGTTGCCTGGAAGAGATCGCTTCTTTGCGATAAGGCCGCCCGTTGCATCCCACCTGTAATTTTTATATATTGTGTTATTTGTGCTTCTTTTATTTTTATTGCAGCGAAGAGTGAATAAATAAAAATGAAAATAAATATGCGTTTATATTCGTTACTTATTAAAGAGTGTAGTGCTCGCGTAAACTAAAGAATTTATGGATTGAAGATCAGTGTCAGTTAACTAGTTCCGCCTGTGACCCTCAACCTAAGTTCGAGCATTCGATGCCCTGGTGTTCATATAAAAATATTTTCTGCCCTTTACCCCGACTTACAATAGACGTTTCTTAGAAAACTTGTCTACGTTGAAAATGATTCCAAACAATTTCCCCTCCAGACAATTCTACGTCTTAATTTACGCGATACCTATTCCAAGAACGACTAAATGGGATAGACTATACTTTTCCTTGAAGTAATTCATGCATTTATTTTTAAAACGCGGCGTAGATACAATATTTGATCTAAATGTTGAGATATGTCATACATAAACATGTATACGCAGATGGCTGTTTGTTTAAAATGATAAAACAAGTGCATACTGACTTCACTTTAATACATTTGCCAAGTTAACATATACATATTATAAATAATGATAATACTTTTCACAATTGATCCCCACACTAGGGTGCTCCTGTGTTGTGGGTAACTAGATTACAATTATTCCGTGGAATATGGTGCATGTTTAAACAAAAAGTAGTCTTAGTGGTACATCTAATCACTCAAAAGTATGCGTTAATGTATGAGTATGTGAATGGGTGTGTGTGCGTATAATACACTCTGTATTTGATATCACCTGGTGTTGTGTTACCTATGTTATTATTTAAATTTCGTTCCATTATGACTTTTTGTATCTGGCAACGTAAGTATTATGAACAGCGGCTTCCAAACAGTGATATCTTCCAGGGGACCCTGTTAGCAGAAAACAACAAAGATGAAAGTGCAAGAAGTGAATGAACTGTGACTGTCCCATAAATATATTCCTGTATAAGCTATGTTCATGTTCTGTATAACTTATTAAATCGACACTATATACGAATTTAAACTCAAGTTATTGCTCATACAAAAATATTCCATTTAACCACCAAATTTAAGTGGGTTAATTTTATTCTTGCACAAGAAACTAAATGTTGAGCCGAAAATCAGTTTTGAATTTAAAATGGAGCATTTGTGAGGCAAAGTGGTCTTTTGAAATCGAAAGTTGTCCTACATTATAAAATGGGTCTGTTTCTAGTGGATTTATAACATAAGTTTCAGTTACAATTTCTAGTGGAGTTCAATAAAAATTTATATAATATAATATGTATAAATTATTATTCCACGTTCTGCTTGAAATATTTGTTGGGTTATAAGTGTGCAGCGGTAGTCGCGTGCAGCAGTCCAGTTTATTAATAAGTGACAATATAAAAAAACATAACAAGACCATAGCAACGCCAACTTTAAATAACGAACTATGACGATATAATATGTATGCAAATTACCAAAGAGTTTCCTCTAATACACCCCCTTGATTTGCATACACATTTAACAACAAATATGTACTAAATAGTCATTACAAAAATATACAGACATGCAATCTTAATCTACACCTAACATTGAGATGCAGCGGTAATGTTTCTGTCTTTGTAAAGCTTTTGTTAGCACATCCGCCGCCATCTCCTCGGTAGACACATACGATAATTGTATGTCAGTATTCTCCCTTAAAACACTTCTTATAAAATAATATTGAATATCGAAATGTTTAGTTCGGGCGTGGAAGACTGGATCCTCCGATAGAAATAAGGCACCTTGATTATCGCAGTACAACACTATGTTCCCGAAATCGCGCAACCCTATCTCTTTCATAAGACTATTCAGGTAAACTGCCTCT
This sequence comes from Pieris napi, assembly GCF_905475465.1. Classification (NCBI taxonomy): domain Eukaryota; kingdom Metazoa; phylum Arthropoda; class Insecta; order Lepidoptera; family Pieridae; genus Pieris; species Pieris napi. Next base: position 11,881,303 of record NC_062234.1, read on the forward strand.
TTTATCGCCAAATTTAAACTAATATATTCGGCTTCGCACGTTGAAGTTGCTACGCATTTCTGTTTCTGGGATTTCCATGAAATCGCAGCCCCTCCTAACAAAAAAACATACCCGGAGTATGACTTCCTATCTATAGGACAATTTGCCCAGTCAGCATCCGAATAACCAATTAAGCTCTTACCTGTTTTTCGATAAATCAGTCCATAATCGGCTGTCCTCTTAAGATAACGAAGTAATCTTTTCACCGCATTCCACTGTATCTGTCCAGGATTATCACAAAACGCTGCTAATCTTGTCACGGCGTGTGTGATATCCGGACGATTTCCTGCTGAAAGATAAATCAAGCTTCCGATTAATTCTCTATATTCCTTCTCCAGCGGAATTTGTGAACCATCGGGTCTAAAATTCACCTCCATCGGCGTGGTCACTGTTTCTTTACAATTCTCCATGCCGAATTTTATCATCAAATCATTAATATATTTTTGTTGTGACAGTTTCGTGGCATACTCATTTTTGACAATGTCAATGCCTAAAATATATTTCGCCAGTCCATAGTCTTTTAAATCAAACTCTTTGGAAAGTTCATCTTTGAAAGATTGTATGAGACCTTTATTGCGTGAAACTATCAGTAAATCATCAACATAAACCGCTAAGTATATAGACGTATCAATGGAGTTACCGTCCAAATAGTAGAGACACGGTTCCTTCAAAGACTGTTTAAAATGCATTGACTTCAATTTATTGTCAAGTCTTTTGTTCCATTGACGTCCAGCTTGTTTCAAGCCATACAGTGATTTCTTCAATCGACATACATCTCCACCTGTCTTCAGATCATTTAACATCTTACGAGCCTGCTCTTTTAAGCTTTCGTCTCTTTCTTCTTTAATAATTCTACCTAAGCACTCTGTCAACAATTCTGGAACCTCCATATAAATTTCCTCGTCAAGATATCCATTCAGATATGCAGTATTGATATCCAACTGGTGTATCTCCATGTCTAATTCAACCGCGAGCGCTGTAAGCAGTCTTATCGTGTCTAGTCGGACGACAGGTGAAAAAGTGTTTCGGTAATCGATGCCATATCGTTGACTGTAGCCCTTGGCTACCAACCGTGCTTTCTTCTTCTCGGTTTTGTCAACGTTAAGCTTCGTTGTCAATACATATCGGCATCCTACCGCTTTTCGATTTCTCGGCTTTTGAACAATTTTCCATGTTTCATTTTTTACAAGACTTTTGACCTCAGACAATATTGCTTCCTCCCATAGAGCACGTTCAGCGCTACTTAGGGCATCCCCTAAGGAAGTTTCCACAGTCAACGCAACATCCTCAGGTAAAGTTTCTTCTGCACGGCCATTATTATCATTGGGTATCATTTTATAGACCTTCTTAGGTCGGCCAACTTGGCCTTTCTGAAGTTTTGGTCTTCCGGGACCTCTCTTATACGTTACCTCTGTATCAGCTTGCGCTATTTCACTATCTTCCTCATGACATAGAGAAGGTGAACCAAGGGGTGAATCAGTCGTCTCCACGATCATTTCTCGAGTTCCTGAATAAGATGTACTTGGTATTACGTCCACCTCTACATATTTCGGCTTCGGTGTATCAACATCAGCAGAAAATTGATCTAGCTGAAAAGGATCATGAGTAATTGCCGATTTCCTGTCATCATTAGTATCGAACCTCGTCTTGCAGAATTTCACATCCCTAGCTATAATGGTTTTATGGTCTACTGGTATCCATACCTTATATCCCTTTTGGTTCATTGGATATCCAATAAATATTCCATTGACACTTCTGGCAGCAAATTTGTCCTTGGTTGGACTCTTGTCTAGAACATAAACTTCAGCTCCAAACTTCTGAAGATACTCAATCTTCACTGGAGAGCCAAACCACTTCTCGTACGGAATTGTACCACCCAAACTACTCGTGGGACAACGATTCCTAATATGACATGCCACCAATACAGCATCTCCCCAAAAACCTGCTGAGAGATTAGATGAAAGTAACATACACCTAGCCATTTCAACTAATGTCCTGTTCATTCGTTCTGCTACGCCATTCTGCTGTGGGGTTTGAGGTATAGTCAGTCTTCTTATTATCCCCTCTTGTTTCAGGAATTGATCAAACTTATTATTACAGTATTCTCCACCGTTATCAGTTTGTAAATACTTTATTCTCTTAGCGGTAAGGTTCTCAACATAGCTCTTGTATTCTTTGAAACATTCCAGAACACCACTCTTACTCTTCAGTAAGTAAACTTCGCACCATCTAGTACAATCGTCAATAAACGTGACAAAATATTTTGCACCACCGACAGTTTCATTTCGAATTGGCCCAACTACATCGGAATGGATGATGGACAGTTTTTCGTCACATGGTCCACTCGACTTGGAAAATGGGAAAGAAGTCATCTTACCCTGCACACAATACTTACAGTCGTATAAAATATTTATATTTGACATATCAACTTTAATGCCCACATGACCTAATACTTTTATTAAATCCTTCACATTTAAGTGACCTAAACGTTCGTGCCAGGATAGTAAATTGTTCTTAGTTTCGGAAATCGCAGAAACAGAAGCATGGCCCTCCCGCATATAATAAAGGTTGTTGTTTCGATCTGCTATGAACTTAATATTCCCTTCAGAATCGGTTACATAAGCTGAATCTTTCTTAAAAGTTACATTAAAACCTTTGCTTGTAATTTTAGATACGGAAATTAAGTTGCATCGCAAATCGGGAACATATAAAGTGTCTGATAGTTTTATCGGAACCTCCCCATTCAAACTCACAGTTCCTTTACCTTTTGCAAATGTACTCACATTGGTGGCCAAACTTAACTTACTACTGCAATTTGTCAAGGTGTCAAATTTTCCTTTCGATCTACAAAGGTGCGATGTACACCCACTATCTATGAGCCAGTTTCCTCCACATCCCGAACCAATCACTCCGTTACACTCTGAAACAGATAGAACACATGAGTTAAAATTCTCACTAGCACCTAACTCACTAACACATTTTGAGTCCTGCCTTGTTCCTTTACACGGGCATTCCGAAGCTTTATGCCCAAATTTATGACATCTGTAACATTTAAATTTAAACGCTTGATCCGGTTTATAATTCTGCGGATTTTTAGATGTAGAACTCTTCGTGGTTTTTCTCCTAGCGAACATTGCTGACGACCCCCTCTCTGTCTCCTTCCTTTGCTGTCGCCTAGAGGCATCTTCTTCAAGAATTTTAACTTTCAAAGAATTCGGGTCTGGCAATGAATCTCTAGTCTCCATCGCACATCTAAAGTTCTCATAACTTGGGGGCAGACTATAGAGTAAAATAATAGATGCAAGATCATTATTTATATTTATGTCCATGTCTAGTAACTTTTCTTTGGCTTCAAAGAAGCTTAACAGATATTCACGCATGTCGTCCTCCTCACACATCTTGTGTAATATGAGCTGCTTTAACAGTGTCGCTTTCTTAGCGGGACCCGAAGACGCGAAGATGCTTTCTAATTTTAACCAGCATTCTCGCGACGTGCTCGTCCCCTTAATGTGTCGTAGCTCACCTGGACTTATTGAGAGAATAATCTCCGCTCTCGCCTTTGCATCCGCCGCTTCCCAAAGCAACGCCTCTGCTGGCTCAGCTGGCTTCTTAATGCTACCATCCACATAGCCCCACACATCGCTCTTAATCAATAGAGCATGGGCCTGGATTCGCCATGAGTCGTAATTATCACGGCTTAATAATTCTATCCGCACACTCGCCATCGTTACTAGGTTAAGCACTCTAGTTCCCCCTTTTTTTTTTTTATTAATTTACTGGACTATGACTGGGCCCATAACCTTTGTTGGGTTATAAGTGTGCAGCGGTAGTCGCGTGCAGCAGTCCAGTTTATTAATAAGTGACAATATAAAAAACATAACAAGACCATAGCAACGCCAACTTTAAATAACGAACTATGACGATATAATATGTATGCAAATTACCAAAGAGTTTCCTCTAATAATATTTGTATATCATTCCCTTTAAAAAAATCTGCTGCCTGTACCTGGCTACTACTGCATCATCATCAGCCCCTTATGGGCCTTAGCATCCTCAAGTATATTTCGCAATTGCAATAAATTTCGTGGTTCTTTTTTCGTTTTCTTCAGGAACCCCTAATGTTGGTTTACCAAAGGTAATAAAAAATTTCAAGCAGAGTTTCTTTTCTTAAAATTATTTTATCTAATGTCTAGACTATGCCTGACAGTACTTATTTTTTCTTCCAATACAATCTGTATCGCATTATCATTTTTTTTTAACTCTAAGGGTGTATATAATAATTACATTTCCTACATATCTGAAATTGTTTTTTAATCTTTTTCTTTAATTATGTGCTTATTGATAGTTACCATCAACCAAAACCCAGGCGCAGAGACTTACTGGAGACAGGGGAGATAAGAGTGGAGGAAGTTGTGCGGCGTGCGGCGCCACTATCACAACCTTTAGAATGAAGAATGCGACTGAAGAAGATTGATTGGTTAAGTTATTGGAATTAAGTATATATATGTATGGCTCTAGACACAAAACAGGTGAACCCACAGTGCATTTATTCTAAATAGTTTTAATGTGTGAAAAATCGCCAGTTTAAGCGAATTAACCAGTTTATCTATCAAGGTATTTTACAAACACAAGTGCAGCATGCAATAAACAATAAAATGGGAACATCTGCGCGTGCGATTAGCCTTGGTATCGCGTTAATTCCGACTGCATCGCTTTATTTCTGTCGTTAAATTAAACTTCTTGAGATATAAAGTACTGGAAGTGTACTTTTTGTTTACTGTAAAATTATGCTACAACTTAACTAGATCAGTTTATCTTAATAAAAAGTAATTTAGGTAATATTAAAATGTGTTTTTAATATAGTTTCAGGAAATGAAAAACCAATTTATTCATGTAAAAATAGATATTGATTTGTGACATTTAGTGGGAATTATACAACTTTAGGATGTATATCCTAGGGATGGAAAGGGAAGCAAGGTGAGGTGTTGGGTGGAAGACTGTTATTATTACTAAAAAAAAATATTCTATTCATGATTATTTGCGTGAAACATGATATTTAATATTAATTTGATAACGTAATAATATATTTTAATAAAGTGATATTTTATCAACAATAATCAAACATATATATTGCAAATCATATAAAAATTGACTATAATCATTTGACTCATAATGTATGTAAAATTCCTTTTAAGACAAATTTGCTCGCCATTATGTAAGGTAGAATATGAGAAAATTAATTATTATTATTATTTTATTATTATTATTATTAAAAAGACGACTGTGCGTTATTAAGATATTTCTGTATTAACTTCAAGCACACGTATCTGGTTTCCTATATACATAAAGTAAGTAAATTCAAAAAAAAAAAATTCTTTGGTTTTTAATATTTAAGTAAAAATATGGTGCCATTACTACCGTATGGCATGTACTAGTTTGTGTAATAAGATTACTACATGTCTAAAGTTCGAAGCTAAGCTAAACGAAGCTTTTTTTAAATAACGGAGCAAACGGGCAGAAGGCTCACCTGATGTTAAGTGATACCACCGCCCATGGACACTCACTCATTTACTCATGTTGTCGTCAAAATGGTAGGAGATATGATAAAGAGGAAAGAACAAACTCAAAAACTACTGGACTGGTTCCAAAACATCTGTCACAGTTAGAATGCGACATTATTGTACGCAGTAACACAGGCTATTATTATTTCTAAAATATTAAAACAAATTAACATCCACCCGAGTGCGAAGACGTGTGAAGCCGACAGGCCGCTTGTTAGTTATATAAACTATAAGAACTAACACTATTGTTACTATGACTGTATGGAATTAACTTTACGAAGTTTATTGTTCAAAATCAGCTAACGGCATGCCAACTAGTTTTTTATTTGCTATTTATGTTTTTTGGAAAATATTATTGGTACCTCTTCACCTCAGGTAAACTACGTAAAGCTCTTCATTGTAGGGTTTTTATTTATATAGAATGACTTACTTAGTACTTGTTAGTTATGTGAAACTTCTTTAAGCGCATGAGGGTGAAATTTTGAAGATGTGCAGCGGTTTTGGCGAAGAAAAGGGAGACGGCGATTGAGACTTGAACACCGATGGTGTTTTTAAAACATATCAATATCATTATTATTTTATAAAGTAACTAAATTACCATTTTTTTTGTTGGTTTTGTTTTTTATAAGGGCACAGAACCTAGACCTTTTTTGCTAAGACCTAGTTGGCTATTTTAGAAAATGTGGACATAAGTTAGAAATTACGATAATAATGAATTTGCTATATTATTTGGTAATTGTTACAATATTTATGATGGTACTTCTATAAACATAACAACTAATTTTAGTTCTGGTTTTAACTAGCCTTAGTATCATTCATTAATATAGAAAGACTGGCAACATTAAATTATGGGATTTGGGCAGCTTAATTACTAATTAAATTACAAAGAAGTTTCACTTCTGATATATGTAGTTAGTACGCACGCACTTTTTAAGGCAAACAGGCAAGAGGCTCACCTGATGTTAAGTGATACCGCCGCCCATGGACACTTTCATTGCCTGAAGGCTTCGCAAGTGCGTTGCCGGAAAATCGTCATTATTTCTTTAACGTAAACAGACCAATAGACATGCCCCACTAAATCAGTCTGGAACTCGTGACCTAACCCAAATATACATTACTATTTAAAGGAACATACTTCTATGACATAGTTACGCATGTGTTTTAATATCAAACTATGTACTGGAAACTTACAATTTAATTAAGCAATTCATAGCTCATAAAACGTTCGAGGATATTAATTGTAAAGTACTTAAATTTTATATTATTGTGTTTAATAGTTAATTTAACCCTAGCCAGGCAATAAGCTTTGTCGCAATGTCGTTAAACAGTTGAACAAATTTTATAATTTAAATGAACAATTAACATCTACTACGACTAGAACAAGATAGCATCTATATTTTTAAAAAAGAAAATCTTATTTGAAAAAATTCAATTGCACCGAAATTGATCTTGTTTCTACGTAGAGATTTTATCATACATATTAATTTGTGGTTGCCAGGATTCAAATGCACTGTCTCAGGTTTGAGTATCGATCGCTCTACATTTTCTACTGCCTTCTGTCCATAGACAACGATTCCTCAGCATTACCTGCTACAACAATTACGAATCGTTTCTTTGCCTAACGTACTTATTTGAGAATATTATCACTACATAGTATAAAACAAAGTCGCTTTCTCTGTCCCTATTTCCCTTTGTATGCTTAAATCTTTGAAACTACACAACGGATTTTGATGCGGGTTTTTTTAATAGATAGAGTGATTCAAGAGGAAGGTTTATATGTATAATAACATCCATTAAATAGTGGAGAAATACTGTTATTTTTGAGGTTTCTAATGTGATGTCGTAAATAATAACATTTACACGCTTACATTGCAAACGCAGGCTGAACCCTACGAGTTTTATCAAAATAATGTACTAAGTATTGTACACATTGAAAAGGTCTACAGAAAAGTCCATGACGGTATTTGTCTATCTCTTATGGACAACCCACAATAACTTTTTTTTTGTCATTTACTTTTTACGACAAATAATGGCTAATTTTCGAAGCGATTTTAACCAATACAGCATTAATCCTTAACCAATTAAATACCTTGAATACATTGTTCATTTAATATAGATCTATATGGCCCTTACACCGTATGATTTAAGTGAATATTTTCGAAGATATTACAGATTTAAAAATTGCGGGACGTAGCGTTTGCGGCGGTACCCGCCGGCCGCACAGTTTTTCTGTAGTGTATTTAGTATCAGCATTGCACCCGTGCGAAGCCGGGGCGGGTCGCTAGTTCTATATAAATAAAAATGAATCATAAAATATGTTTCAAAGCGCAAAAAAGATTTATATGGAGAGAAAATTTAAAAATACATAAAAAAAAATAAAAATGTAGTACTTAGGTTTTTATTCCGGAAAAGCGAACAGTTTAATGTGTATTAAAAAGGTGGCTAAGTAAAAAATATTAAGGCGAAACGAAGATCACGGGGTCAGCTATTATATAGATTCTTATAATCAAAGCGTAATATACTAATTAGAATTATAGTAACCAGCTTGAAATGTAAAAATATGTTTCAGTTCTGATTATCAACAATAGGAAAGATCAAATTCGTTTTATCTAATAATATGTTAAACAAAATCTCTCAGCAAAAGTTTGTGGGGATCAAGATGTAATGTATCAACCAAACTAGCTCGAGCACCCGTCTCCACTCAACGACTTGTGAATTCATTTGTCTGGCTACCTACCTATCTAATAAACTGGACATACGGTCGGAAAGAACTTATTCATTTAGTTATTTTACTTACAAATTTTTATACCAAAATATTTCAATTCAAGATTTATGCATACATTTTTCAATATTTCAGAATCAAATGATCGTAAATTCAAAAAAAACTTCAAAACGAGGAAAACTTGTACTCGTATTCAATACGTGAAGGCTTTTAATTGGTTGATGAAAAGGTTTTGCATATACTTTTTCGCTTTCCATTAAAAATAATAAATCAATTAAACGAAAAATTCAAAATACAGAAACTATACAATTCCCGATTCGGAAAACACATTTCTGGGTCAGCTTTATTGGCCGTGTTTCTTTAGTCACGTGACCCACCTGTTTCTAATACATGTCGTCTATTTGGGCCTAGGAAAGCTTTCCTCATGTATTTTGTCATGCTAATAGACGCTCTTCGCTTGTTTCATATTTCTTAAATATGTTTTTTATGTAGGGTAAGGTGTATTGGTTGCACTCCTTACAAGCATTTTGTAAAACAAAAAAAACATGGCGATTAAAAACAATGGCGGAAGGTTGCTGCCAGTTCTTCTCGTCCGTTCTTCGTTGAACTGCAGGTAAATGTAAATTGAGAATTCTTTTTCATTGACGCTCATAAGTGCAAATTTTTTATTTTTTTTTGATTTGACTAATTTTAATAAAAGTAAAAATTATTTTTTACCCACGAAGCAGTGTGTAGCACGTCTGGATGTGACTGACCCCAGACGGGCCTACACTAGCCATTCACCCCGGCGTCGCGCAGACACTTCCACCAAATTATCTTACATTTCATTAGCCGATATTTTAGCTGATTGAGTTTTACCGCAACTTTGAGGTTTGAACCGAGTTTATCAGACGCTAGAGATCTTATACGCTGTGGTTTCTAAATTCTAATCTTGATAATGGCGACAGTCATTTTGAAACTAATTTAGATTATACATTTTCTCTAAGATTTCTGGGTTAAACTTATAAATTTGTTCTCCAAATGGCCTGACTGGGTAAGATTTTTCTGTAATATTTTTTTTTTCATGTCTTACTCTTAGCAGTTATATGCAAGCAATGATCATAGTCGATCTGTATTGAACACGAATTGTACCAATTTTAACAATCTTATAAATCCGTTTCCTATGAAATTAAATAAAAAATATGTAAAAAAAAGTTCGATATATCTGAAAAATAGATTAAATTTTAATCCCATAATGAATTGTAATTAATTGTAGAATAAATCGCTTTAGTAAACTTCTTCGAGCTCCAATCAAGGCATAGTGGCCGGTAGAAGAAGACTCTTTCAAGAAGAATCTTAGGCAACGGTTCATGTACCAAGTTACTAGTTCAGAAGCGCGGCATCCAAAATTAAACGTTGATCTCCTTCGAAAGAAGATATAAGAAGTAAACTGCTTTTTGGGACTGAAAGTTCTGAAACTAGGAAATATGAAAATAAATCCTTTGTTGTATTTCCGCATTTGTCTACCCTCATAAATTAAAAGTCACAAAGAACAAAGAATTGAAAGTATGATTCAGCGTGTATTAATTATGCGTTGCAATTATATGTTCAGTATTTATATAACGCTGGTTCCGTAGTTATAAAATTAGATGTAATATATTACACACATGTTCATATCTTATGAAAATTGTCTAAGTAAACTTTACAAATGAAACATATTAACATCATGTTTATCTTTTGTTTAGTTTATAATTTATAGTAATGTACTTAATTGAATAATTTTATTTATAGAACAAAGGGCAAAGGGGTAGGGGACTCACCTAAAGTGATATCGCCACCCATTTTAGGAATTGGCGGCTTTTTAGGAACTGGTACGCTCTCTTGAAGGACCCCATGTGGAATTGCTTCGAAAATACTTCAGTGAAAAGTGTTCTATTTATAAGTCCTAAAACAACATTAAAATATACAAGAAAATATGACTTCACAAATTTTACACACATACACATGAATTAATTGTATTAGAACAAAAATTTCAAACTGGCAAGGAGGAAAAACAAAACATAATCAAACAGTAAAAAACTAACACTAAATAGAAACTTGAGCCTCATTAGAAGCGTCATAAACAACATTACGGTAATTAGGAATATTATTCTATGATATATCTATATTTTAATTGATGTTATAAATTAAATTGTAAGAGCGGGATAGGCTATTCACTGCATCATTGAAAGTAGCGGATAAGCAAGCCATAGGTACGTATAGAACACTTTTAGTTCTAGCAACTCTAGGATAAGAAAGAAAGCAAAATTTTGCAAGAAATCGTCCAAACGAGCCTCGTACGCAATAGATCACGCAAGTGTAGACGATTACAAAGCTTTCTAAGGAAACGTTTTTGAACTGCTCCAATAGTATTTATGTGCATTTTGATAATTGGTGGCTAGATTATATTCTAAAATACTACGGAAAAGTGTTTTGTAAAGAGAACTTTGAAGTTTGAACGTTTGTAAAGAACGAAGACGACCTAAAGGAATATAAAACCTTGTTGGCAATTGTTTTCGCGTATTCAATGAAATTTATTTTTTGATCAAAGATTTTCCGAGGTCTTGTTTGTAAATGAATATATGACATTTGCTGACATTAAATTTCATTAAATTACAGCTCATATTAAATTGTTGGTACATTAATATCACGATTATAGCGTTAATTAACAGTAAGGTGTGAAAGTGTGCGTGTGTATGCGTACCTGTGTCATGTGTTAACTCCAGGGTACACGGCTTGTTGAAGGAAAAAATCATGTCTTCGTAACGTTAGGGAGTGGACAGGTATTGCGACCGTGGAAGAGTTGCTGCATCTGGCACATGACAGGACACGCTTGACGAGGTTGGCCACCTCCAGTAATGGAGAGGCACCAAAAGTAGAAGTGTTACATTTATAATAATTCAGCCTCAATTATCCTTAAAATATTCATCCAACTTTACCAAAAAATCTTGAGCATTCTTCTCCCAATCTTCCCCAGCAACTTCTTCTTCTCTCTTTCTTTTCCATGGTAGCCCTATCCTTGATACATTATGAAACTATTTTTTCTATGACACGGGACCCTAAACCCTTAAGCCGTGTGACCTCGTTCCATCGCATAGAGTGCAACTGCGTAAATACAAAATAATTTTTCCGTTTGACTGCTGCGCTGTGAATCATCGGTCTATTGTCTGGAAAACTGCTTTTACTGCTTTCAATATATTATTTGGTTTGATTTACCACTGTTATATTTTTAACATTTCAAGGCCGGCAACGCACTTGCGAGCCTTCTGGCAATGTGAGTGTTCATAGGCGGCCTCTATCACTTAACATCAGATAAACCTCTTGCCCGTTTGCCTCCTATTACACATCGCAGCAATGTCTCCACAATCACGATTCAATTTAGGAAAATGCTATTTAATTAAAATATATATGTAGTATTGAAGTGCCTTAAAGACAGTATTCTTTTTTGTTTATGTTTTATTTATAACTAGCTGAACTTTATTTCGCTTTAATAAGACTTAGCCTACCTATTTAGTAGCTACCAACATTTTGCTATGCTATCCCATAGAGACTGTTCGCTTTACCAAGATAAAATAGTTTTTAGGCTTTTCCGTGCAAGATTTTCAATATTTTCTGTTCACAAAACCTACTTCAGAGTTCAAGTTAATATGTCTGCGACATGCTGGTTTCCTCACAATGTTTTCCTTCACCGTACGAGCGAGAGTTACAAGCACATATAGACAGAAAGTAGTAGAACACAGCCGAGGTCTAAAACTACGAGCAAGAATAAGAGTCGCACGTTCAAGCGCCTAGGCCAACGTGTATCTTTGTAATTCTGCCTCACTCTTTACGAACTACCAAGAAATTGACAAACATGTATTCTAAATGTTTTCCATACACAAAATATATATATTTTAAATCACAGTTATCTTATAGTCTGAAGTCATAAATTGAATAAAACTAATTAAGATCCAAGGTTACTATGAGTCACTTGAATCTCTTGCCAAAACAGTTATAATATAAAATGCGTAAAACATATTACTCATATGACAAAGTTTATGACTGGATAATTAAATGTGTTACAAACAAAAAGCTACAATAAAAGAAAATCTATTATTGTTAATAGTAATTGCTTAAATATAAGAAACAAAACATTGATCCACGTAATATATATTAACAATGTTCACATAAAGAAATAATGGGTACGTCAAAAAAAGGGATATTAAACAAATTATATAAACAAGTATTAAACAAATTATATCTAACTAGATGACCCGGTGGATTTTGTATAACCTATATATATTTATGTCAAAACTTAATATAATTTTTTGAGATCGGACCTCATACTAAGAATACAAATTTCTATAAATATGACCAACCAAGTGACATTGTTTAATATCTGAAATTTCACAAGAATAGTTTTTATTGGAAATTTCAATTGTCGGATTTAGTATTTTTCTTTACTTGCTATTTATGCCATCGTTTATAGTTTTATACCTTCCCTGACCTTACTCTAATATTTCAAGATCATAATTAGCCAATTTGGTCCTGCCATTCTAGAGTTTTACCAAGACAAACGAACAGCAATTCATTTATTTATATATATAGATGAGTAAATGACCAGTTACTTTGCTACGACCTCAACCCTTTGGCGCTGCATAGAAATCACTCTGCAGTAGGGTCACTCTGCATAGAGAGTATTTAGAAAAGTTGTTCGGTATCTGAAGCTGAGCTTCGTCTGCAATCGTCGAAATTCCACCCGTATCATCTCGACGTGCGTCTTTATACTACCGTTTTGCCGCCACCACCAATATGTAGAACCAACTGCCTACCAAAGTATTTCCGAACCAATTCAACTTAGGGTTTAAGAACAAATCTAACTAATTAAAACCGTTTGACTAGAAACAAATTTCCCATTAACACGCCGGTCTCACATTTTTGATGAAAAATGACTCGACATTCACCAAGTCTTTTAAGCAACCTTTCTGTAATTATTTTCTTTATTGCTTCATAATTATGTATTTACATTGTTTATTCGCGGATGCTCGGCGGACCCATGCGCCTTCTTCAATACAAAGATTCCCCTCGTAGCTGTGTTGCGATAACGCGGGCTACTCGATTGTGAGGGAGTTGCATTTGTGTTGCCTTCTTAAGTTATCAAGTCTATCTAAAACAAATTTCTATATGTATCTGATTGTCCTCATGTGTGATGTTTGAGAGCAAAAATAAAATAAATAAAAGCATGTCTACGGGCGGCGGTATCACGTTACATCAGGTGAGGTTCTCGCCCGTTTACATTTGTTAAAAAAGTATAAAAACTCTAGATACATTCGTTTGTTTATAAATACAGTGTTAGTGTAATTATATCGTAACCACTCTGTTATTACCAGTTTATGTTAAGTATATTCAATAACAGCGCTGTGTCATAGGTCAGTCACCGGCTGTCTATCTGTCTGTATGCTAATATAACCTCAGAAAGGTCAATGCCTGAAGTGCCTCATTAATATCAGGTACTTTTTTCTTGAGTGGGAGGCTCTTGATTATATGGCAGTACTTGCATTTACAATTGTCTGTAAGTTATTTGTTGCCTTAGTGTTAATTGTTTTAGTAGGTATAAATGTAAACATAAAAATGTATACTACTTGCTATATTGCATGGGCATGGGCAAATGAATAGACCAAGGCAAGAAGAAGAGGGCGCCCTAGAAAAAAGTGGATAGAAATTTTGTTTTTATGTAATAGGAGGTAATCTGGCAGGAGGCTCACCTGATGTTGAGTGATACCGCTGCCCATGGACACTTACATTGCCAGAAGGGAGGCAAGAGCGTTGCCAGCCTTTCAAGAATTGGTACGCTCTTTTCTTAAAAGTCCCTAAGTCGAATTCGTTCGGAAATACTTCAGTGGGCAGCTGGCTCCACATATTGATAAGCGTTAACAGGAAGTGACTGGAGAAAGAAGATGGATAGAGAAATTTGGAAAAAAATAAAAAAAAAGGTGTTTTATACGAGTTATTCATAAGCTACTAGATATGTAAGTATTTATGTAAGCCCTTCCAGGGCAAGAGATACTTTATTTCATCTCAAATACATTGAGAAACTAAAAGTATATTTATACATAAATAATGTGAAACTAACAAGATACCAAATTGTAGTACAATTGAATGTAAAGTAAAAAGTAAATATTGCTTCGTAAAACCGTCTCTACGAAGTGATCACTAAACAAAGAACACGCAACGCTCTGTGAAGAAAATAGAGATTAAAAGTGCTCCTTACGTCTCTTATAGGGCTGTAACAAATGGAAAAATAAATGGTAATTTTTTAGACGTTTGCTTGATTAAATATTTGTTTATGATTTTTGTTATGTCAATATTAAACAACTGTGAACATTACCAAGTCTCTATATATCGATTCCATTTGTTGTTTCCTTATTTCCTAATCTTCATAGTCATAATAAAGATTAAACATTTCTCAAATTATTCAGTGGTCTTATAGTTAACTGTCAAGTAAAATGTTTTATTGTCAAAAACATACATTCAAATGACAACCTCCAAGGAACACAATTATAATGCATAATCTTACATAAAATTTTTGAGTGTTTGTAGAACAAATATAAATAAAAAGTCTGTTGTATACCTCTCTTTACGAGATTTAACCGACCGATAGCCCTATTCGACGAGGAGACTCAAAGCACCCGGCAGGGTTGCTATTGAGACTTATTTGTCACCGTCCAAACGAAGCGCCGTTTTCGAATCCCAATAATAACATTAAAACGTCTTTCATTCTTTCTTTCGTTCACTTTTGTTTTTCTCGATAGATTTGTGGAAATTGCTCGTTTGTTTTTTATTTCTTGAACGATCTTAATATCAAGTTTATTTATGACGGCTTAACAGAAATTAAAAAAATAAAACCTGAGTCTATTTGAGTGAGCTTCTAATCACAATAAACGAACGTCTTATCGGTGATATTTTTTTTATAGAACTAGTGTTATAACGTGGACTCAGTCAATGCCAAAGTCGCGAGTTTGTTGCCGGCTTATTAAGAATTGGTACGCTGTGTTCTTGAAGGACCCTAAGTGCGCGGCAAAAACTGCCTTAAAAAACGCTTTGTTGTGGATGTTGTGAAACGACAGACGGGTGGAATTTCTGCCTCGACGTCCGATGGTGAAACTTAGCTGCAGGTAAACATTTGAGTGAAGAACTGTAACTATTGCAGTTTATGTACATTAATAATCTTGACTTCACAATCGCACTAAAAATCAAATTTAAAATAATATGTATTGTGAGATTGTGATTTCATGCAATGGCCAAATCAATCTATTTAAACAAAAAAGATTTTTAATATGTATATAGTCACTATTAGATGTTAGGTTAGCTAATTACGTAAACTTAAGACAGAAGGTGCCTTAAGTAGGGACTGAATAAATTAACCGACTTGGTATTACATGGATCTCACATCTTGGAAAAACTGAGTTACGAGACTTGATTAATTAATGTTTCTGATCGCAAAATCAAAAAGAGATTCTTTGATAAAAAATAACCTTTATTCGTAAAAAAATTAAAAGGCAACTGCAAGACTGAACTTATGAAAACGGTAATTTCAAGAGTGAATGTTAATTTGAAACTAAAACATTCCTATTCAATCTCAAATTCAAGACCGCAGGATACTAAGGCGAGTTTGTAGACGTCTCAAACGATCCTTTGACTACGGAACCATTCATATATCAAAACATTGCAAGTTGCAGCTATACAGTATCAAGTTTTAGGTACATTTTAATAATGTATGTCTGTCTCGTAAGTAGTTTTCGTAATTAAATTTTGTTTCAAGAAATAAGATATTCATGATACGCTTTAAGAATATGTTAGGTGTAATATATGGTATGGAGTTTCCGCATTTGGACTCTCACTAAGCCGTTGTCCGTAAAGTCCTGGCTAACTATGCCAGCCTAGCTCCTTCCAGAGCTTCACAGAGCGATATATAAAAAATATATAATTTTTTTTATGGCTCTGGCACGATTTGTGCATTAGTGCATTTTTTATAATTCGTGCTTGTCTTTAGAAATTCGACCGTGTCCTCCATGTACGGTTTAGGCACTCGCCCGGTACCGCACAACCCTCCCAAAGGCCGAGAACAAATTTAAATTAAAACTTGCCCTCGAACCGGGAATCGAACCCGGTACCCCTCACCTAGCTGCCACTTAATAAGACCGCTAGGCTATGAGGCCCCTAAATATATAATTAAAAGGTGTTTTTGCAATGTAAAGCAAAGTCTTTTATTGTCAAACGGAAACACGGATCGTGTCGCGTACCTGTGATAGGACTAAACCTGCTGTTGACAATTAAAAAACGCGCACTGGCGCACCTTTTTCACGCTCTCGGAATGTTTTACTTGTATCTGTAGAGGGTGCTATCATACATATCTTGTCTTGTCAACCGAAATTCGAAATTCAAAATTTATTTATCATCCAATAACAAGTTACCTTGTTTAAGCAGGTATTGGAGCCTCCAAACTAAGTCTAGGAAAACCTGAAATCCTGTTTAATGTAATTGTAACTTAACAAACGTTACTAAAATATTATGTAAAGATAAATAGAAAACTGAGACACATTACTAAAATAAAGATCCAGGTTTACAACGTTGAAACATTTGTACAGACCATAATTTAATGACTGTGATAATGTTTGGAATGGGAGGTGCTATTGTAAAAGAGAGTGCATTGTGAAAACGATTAGATGATTCTTGTACTATTAATTCAGTTTCTTTATAGTTTAGTGCACAAAGCCACTTGGTAAATAATGTTTTAATTTCTTTTAATAACTAAGGATAAATATTAAGGATCCTATAAAATTTATTGTATAGCTGACTTGTTAGATAGGCGAATCGGCGGTGCGAGAATTTAGTTTTACAATGAGGTTGACACACTAGGTCCTCCCTTCGCCCTTAATGTTTTATTACACACTTACCACTTACGTGATGTGTTTTTGTAGTCTTTACACTGAGATAAAAGTGGAAGACGTTTTCTCTAAAATATAGTTTTTATGAAAATGTCAGCTCCAAGCGACAAGTTCGGCTATTTGGTCCAAGAGCTAGTGAACCCTGGGAGTAACGGTCTCCCTGTAAGGTTAGAAATTTGTATACTTACGATTTATGACATGCTAAGAGCAATAGCCATGACCTGGCAGGCGTCAGCCCTGCACGTCATCAGCCCCTTTATTTTTTGGACTGTTAAGTAAATTGAGTTTCAAAACTTGTTTCTGTAAATTTGAAAATTTAATAGGATAAAGTTTATTTATTGTACATCTTAAAAAAAAATTGACAGGCGATTACAATAAGCAGAAGTATATGACAGATCAATTATTAGAAAACGTACAGTTGATGAGGTAAAATAAACTTTATCCTGTATACTTAAAATTTTTATATGTTTTCAAGTAAACGTCTCAGAGTAAATATGTACAATGCCAATGTAATTAGACTAACTATTCACTAAATCATAACGTATAATGTTCGTCCTTTGCCCTTGTTTCTCAACGAATTCTTTTAGTAGTAATAATTATAAATTCTCTTATAAGAAAATAATAATGAACGAAGTAATAAAAAATTCTATTAAAACTATACCTAAGATTTTGAACCTTTTGTAAAACATTAATTTATTATTTTCAACGGCCTTTGTTACGAGATACCTTGTAAAATACGATCTGTTTTAATTTACTTTTATATCATTGTATTGAAGAATTTCATGAGTATTGTTCTATCTCCTTAAAAATTGTTCAAATATGTAAAATTTATTCTGGATTAATAGATTTAAGACGACTTTCTTTTGAAAGATTTCTGACATATTTTAATTCTATTCAAAAATATATTTAGAAACGTTTTATTACGTTGCATGTAAGAAGGGAACTAAAATTAAACAAATGCAGATGTATCGTTAATAAGCGATGCTTCAGTCCAAGGTTTAGTGGTTAGTACCCCTGACTGCGAATCCATGGGTCCCGGGTTCGATCCCCGGCTGAGACGAACATCGATGTGATGAGCATTTGGTGTTGTGCTTAGGTCTTGGGTGTTTAAATATGTATTTATATGTCTATCTATCTATAATATGTATGTATATCCGTTGCCTAGTACCCATAACACAAACTTCACCAGCTTAGACTAGGTCAATTGGTGTGATCTGTCTTTAAAAAAAAAAGCGCTAATATGAAATATTTCATTTCACTTTATGCGCTTTTTAAAATCCCACGAATGATATTTCACTATAGGAATAACATTACATTTTGTCCTTAATAATACGAGATCCATGTACATATTCAAAACGTATCATTAGTTTTCCATAAACTACGTACAAAGCCGTAATTAAATTCGATACTATTGCATCGAGAGGTAAAACGAAACACAAAGGATTACTTTGAACACAGTTAGTGAAAATGTAGTGTAACAATTAAAAACACATTTATTTTTGGTTTATGAAAATGTTACGCGTTTTTTAACTGTAAACTTATGAATAAAGAATTTGAATCAAGATTGTTTAATTCTAGTGATTTCTTGTAGCTCATTAATTCTGTAAAGCGCCTGACTTTTTGTAATGTCAGAGTTCATATTGAATTTTACATTTGGCATATATATAGTATTAAAAACACAGGCAGAAGCGCTAATTAAAGATTTAAGTTGGCGCCTGCTAGATAGTACCGGTGGCCCTTGAGCTGGTGCTTTCCTCGTTTAACGAATAAGTATCGCAATACAGCGAGAAAATGACAGCATTAAATGCCACAGGGACCAAACTTTTTAAATTTGTTTTAATATTCTATTTTAAATACTGTAATTTGAAAATACTAAATGTTTATGTGTTGGAATTAATTAAAAAACATTACCATGTTAATTATGCCAAGCAAAAAAACATAATGTTCTTTAGTCAGTTGTATCAGAAGCCCCTTTATTATATATAAATTCAGATAGTCTGTGAAATCACATTTATTACGAGAGGATATACACTGTGACAGGGTCTCCATTTGGTTTCGTTTTGAAGTGGTCTGTTTGCAATATAAATCGATGGTACTCTATGGTTTAATTTATGTTTGATAACTATCGAATAAATCATTATTCAAAACAAGCAAGATTATTTCGTTATTAATATAAATTATCATAAAGCCATTGCAGGCTTGATAAGTGTGTAAGTAAATATAAGATAAAGATATATAAAAATACTGTTTGCTAATTACAATACATTAACACCTCTCTCATATATTTCGACAACGTATGTTCTTTCCATTAAAACATACAGAAAAATAAAATTATTTTCATACAACATATGAATTATGCTTATAATACAGACAGTAATCCCTATACAATTACAATTCAATGAAAATAATCGTTAACATGAAATTTCCTTCAATTATTTCAACACCTGTAATCCCGACGTAACTACAAAATGGCTTATCACAAGACTGTATCACACAAAAAGCGCCCTTATTTGTATTGAGATATAGGTTGGTATCGGCAGAAATTTGAATTTATTTATCTGAATACTATGAAATGACATCAAAGGGTAGCGATGCCATTGATCCGTGTAATCCGTATGTTCCTCTAATTAGCTACCACTACTAGTTCATTGAATACGGGCTAATACCACTGTATGTGATATTTCCACTTAGTACGTTTTTAACTATTGATTTAAGCTGCTAATGATGCTAGCAACTTGGCGTAATTCAATGCTGTTTGTGATGAACTTTATGCCCATGTAAATCTAAAATAAATATATTTATATATTTGTATGTGTGTTTTTTGGGTGAGTGATTGCAAAAATCTGGTGTTTTTTGACCAGAGATCTTAGTGCCAACATTGAAATCTTCGTATAATTATTTATAATAAGTATAAATTCAATTTGAAGAACTACATACGCAAATAACAAAACATGCAATAAATTAAAAGAAACGACAATATTGGATTGTTTATTGGCTTTAGTACTAATATTTTTGCATACAACGTCCTATACTAAAACCCTAATATATAAAATAAATAGTAAACGTACGTAGTAAAAGTTCTTTTTTCTCAAAATAAGAATTTTTAGTGTCAGACTATACTTATTCTTAACAGTCGGCCGGCCTAGATCCTTCCAGAAGCACAGAAGTCTCCTGGGCACTTCACAGGCTTCACGGTGTACGCAGTGATTTGTAATAAATGGATTGATTTTGCGAAATTTTATTTGTTAGTTTATATGTGACTATCAGTATCGCATAATAAATGTAAAACAACAGTTGACTGTGTCTAATCTGTAAAATATATAAAAATATCGTAAATAAAATTAAAGCGTTAGATAAATCCTACATACTTTCTCCAACACAGATAGTAAATTTTCCGCTGATAGAATTCTTGCCTATGCAGCTCACTTAAGGATGAAAGGCCATTGTAGGCAGTTTATTATCTAATCTGCCTTCATCTATTGCACGGTGTAAGCCTTTGAGGTATTAACTTGCGGCCAATCTCAATAGTTTTCAAGTCGTTTTTTTAATATTCCAGATCAATGAGATTTTCTCAATCATAGGATAGATATAAAATTAATAGACTTAACTTACCAAAACGTGTTTAGACAGTATTTTAATGGTACAATTATACATGTCGAGTTGTTCATTAAAATTAGATTTAAGTTTGGTTTAATTATATTATATTGAAAATCAATTGTTTTCTTATATAATAACGGAATGGTTAACTCTGTTCGGCTATGTAGGAACATTAATTTTTAGAAATTACCCTCTGACGTTTGATCTTCCCGTCACAACAATATCCCCTTATATCCTTAAAAACCATTTATTATCTCTAAAATAGAAGTTGGAAGTACCATTAAGAAACAATACACCGTAATTATGTGGCGTAAAACTCGTAAAAACTCTGTATGGGTCGTCAAAATTTTGCCCCTTCGTAACGAGGGCTTCACAACCTATATTTTATGTTCCTGTTTAGTTCCATCGTATTATATGTTATTATATTTTTTTACTTTCGTTCTTTTTTAAAAATAGAACAAATTAATTATAACGTTTATATCATAATTCAATTATTATTTCAACAACACAAATAATTGTGGTACTATCACTACAAATACTGTATGGGCTCACTGAAATCAGTGTTGTAGGTGAAATCTAAAAACTGAGTGATATTAATAGTTTCTTTTACCTAATTTGATTAGCATTCTTCAATTTTTTAATTTAAACCAAAAATAAAATATCTTTAATTTTTTATTTTACAACAATATCGAATGTTACGTTTTGAATAGGATATGCTGTAAGGGCTTTTATGCAGACATCGCAGATTTACTCTAGACTTATTAACGCATGTTAGGCCGGGTTCTATTCCTGTATATTATAGATTCGCTTTTAAAATCTCAAAAGGCATGTTCGATAAAAAGTATGAATAAAATCGGTGCAACAATCCATTTACCTATGCTAAAGCTAGGCTTATATATTAAAGAAATACACTATCTTTAAATCTGTTACGTAACTCTCTCAGTAAATAGGTCGTTATATCTATATACTTAGTACTTTCTTCGGTCTCTTTGGGAATTCAAAAGGTTCACGATTTCTATGAAATTTTATATGTTGATGCTGAATGGAGTTAGTGCAAATCATTAGTGATGTATGCACGGGCCTAAAGGGAGCCATTTTATGGCGGTAACATTTTATAGTTCCGCCAATGGCTTGTGGGTGCCTAGTAGTAAGTTTTAGAGGGTTGCGGCTCCGAAATCTAAGGGTAAAATGCAAAAGATGCTTTATCAGGCTTTATGTATTATTTTCGCCAAATTTTTAATTTAATTTGATATTAATCATTATTAGTAGCTATGACATACACTAACACTTTTTTTAAATAAGTTGATTATTTTCATATGAATTCGTAATATCCCCAATATAGTACTAAAGCGTGTAAGTAATTTCAAATGCAGTTTGTTAACCTATTATAAAACAGTACCAGCTAAGACTAATGAACATATATACAGTGTAAACTCTTTATAACAAATTTTAAGGGACTGATCATTTTTATTGGTTATAGAGAGGGAAGAATTAATGAATTAATTTGTGTTAAACCAAACAAATATACTCGTAATAACTTTACGTTATATAGAGTTTTTCCTTATTACGAATGACGTTATAAAGTAGACACTGTACCTATATAAAATTAGTTCTCATCTATAAAAGTTTTTAATAATAGATAAATAACGCTTCTTATAAGCTTAAACTTTTACACATTTCGTCACCCCACTGCCGCAATAGTATGTCCACATAATCCGGGCGTTTTACGACTCGTCTTTGCCCCGCACCAAATCTACGACCCTCATTTATGGGTACAATGAAACGGTCCATGTTATTCATCAGGAATGTATTGTCACGGCCATTGTTCGAGTTTCCGATTTTTTCCACGTTTTACGATAACGTTACGATAATGCGAACGAGAATTTTATGTCGAAAGGAAGCGGTATTCGAAATGAATTTTTACGATGAAACCATTTTGATTGCTTTGCGCTATGTTAAATACCTTTTGTTTAAGACGGAAATTTGTTTTGATTGATATATTCCGAATACTGTTGTTAATTAAAACAGAATTAATCCCAAAATAATGATAGGGATAATTACGGGCCACTGTCTCCTTCATAAACATCTCTCTGTCCTTAGCGCGACAGAATCCCTTGTGCAGAGACTGTTTCAGAGTAGAGGAATCAGTCACCCACATAGTCCTGGAATGCGTGTCTGTGGCTTCCCAACGAACAGATATCCTCGGAGCAGTGAGTTGCCTAGGAAGTGCCTAGGAACTTCTGAGCTTCTGGAAGGAGCTGGGCTGGCGTAATTAGCCAGCGAGTGCAGAAATTGACTCTCCACTACATACATACATGTGTGTTCGATCCCTTGGTTTTTTATTGCAAATAATATATTTATGAAGCTATAAGATTCGGAGAATTAGAGCTAAATATTCCTGTATGTCAAAAAAGTATTGTATTTAGAAACTCTTAACTTTTCACTCTCTTCGCCCTCTGAATCTTAGCATTAGATTTTTCACTGAATTATTTTCAAACCAATTCGACTTAGGTCTAAGAAAAGAGCTTACCAATTCTATAAAGGCTGGACACGCACACGCGAGCCCTTTGCCAATGTGGCAAAAGTCTATGGGCGGTGACTATCTTTTAACATCAGATGAGCCTCCTCCTGCCCGTTTACATATAGAACTGGGAAGAGAATTGCAATAGGAGAAAATATTACTCGCTACTGCTTGTATTTTGTTTAAGAAATATCTAGTACGAATTAAGCATTTGTGAGGCCAAAATAAATTAAACAATTAGGATTTAGATTGATTGCGGCGTCTATTTGTCTTAAAACACGTAATCTAAGTTTGTCACTTAGCAGCCGCAAGATATTTCGTACGCCACTTCTTAATAGATGTATTACATAATTTATATAAATATTTTACATATTTTGCTTGACTTACTTGACTTAATATCCCTAGACGGGGCAGAAGGCGTCCACAGCGAGTCTCCAAGTCTTTCCGGCTCTCTTTGCCTCATCTGAACGACGCAGGTTTACTTGCGGGTTCCAATCAAGCGCCTGCTTTGGGATATAATTGGAATCTCCTCGGAGTGCATACCTATGCATTTTCACTTGCGTCGCTTTATCCGTTGGCTAATTGCGGTGTCTCGGCAGCGCTCCCAAAGATGCTCGTTAGAGATGTTCTCGGGCCAGTAGATACCCAGAATACGACGAAGACACCGGTCAAGAAGACTTGGAGCCTGTGCGATATAGTGTATTTCCACGTTTCACGCCCATAGCACAGATTTGACGTTGTATTCGAATATTTTACCCTTGAGTCAACGCGACTTCTTCCGTGACTGCCATACAGGCTGAAGTTGTGCGAAGGTTGCTCGTACCTTGGCAATACGTGAAGTAATGCCTTCCTCTGTACCTCTAAAAGTAGGATTAAAACAATTTTCATAATATATTCGCTGTCACTACTGGAGCTTAGACTTTTACAAAAAATCGTTTAATTTCTTTAATTAGCAAAACTATACTATCTCTGATACTATTTACTGCAAAGTATTTGGTCATTACGAGTGACTGTTTTTGGTTCCATACAAAAGCCTTAGCCTTACGCCATTGACTATTGTACGACTGTATTGAAAATTAAGAAAAAATTATCAAACAGTAAAAATATTTAACACGGAAAATGGAAAGCTTGGAAAAATTCTTCAAATCAACTAAAAAACAAACAGTTTCCTCCAAGTAATTTATTCCTAAATGTCTACCCAAATAACCTGTAAGTGACGCGACAAAAAACTTAATTATTTCTTTTCACGATTTCAATCACAATTTGTTTTGCCGAAGAATAAATACTCAATTTTTATTCCATTATAAGTTATCCGGGGATTTGGGAATAATCCTGCCGGGAGGTTTTTCCTTTCTTTTCAGTTTACGCGTCATTCCATTTTCGTCTGACAATCGGTTTCGGCCCGACGCAAGAAAACATTTCACCAAAACCTCTGACCCCGCCATCAAGTAATATGCCTTTCTCCTAAGTTATAAACTTAAGCGATAATTATGTCATATAATATATAATTAGATATCTACGTCATATAAACGGGTATTTTCAATACTAACAGTTTCTTTAAATACTATAATTGGATAAGATTACAACTGGTATGATTTTTTTTAATAAATTTAATCTTAATGATTTTGGAAACGATTTTATGAAGCCTATGTAATCAAATTAAACACTGGTTTAGTCCATAAACTGTTTTATGACTTTCATAATTTTTTATTATCTTTTAATATACCATCTATAAAATTATTTACTATTTCATCCCGAGTCGGTTAGTATGTATCTACATAATAATTGCATTCGCTTTTCTCATTTAAATCAACTGATCACCTACATTACAAAAAAACTAACAATTACAAAGCAGATCCAGAAGTCTAAGTCCCTAATTCAACGTATTTTAGACTTATAAAAGTTGTAGGGCCACAGATTTTTTTGAAATCGCTTTTCACTGCCCCTTACACCACAAACTGAAACCCTCTACTAATGGCGCACGAAGAGCACTGGTGTTTACTTTTATTGTCAAAATAAATCTATCTTAACTGTCCCGATAATCGCTACTAACTGTTTCGGAGATAAAGCCTGCTTCACCGCCCTCGCCTAACTGATTGCTGGCAATAAAACTGTTGTGTAATCGTTAAAATTTTAATGTTTAGACGCCCTATAGCCCATTGTGAGGACTGGACAATAGATATTGACTGTTGATGCTTTAGTATAGTCATATTGTGACTTCACACATTAGATGGATGGTTTTGTTAACACTCTTCCAGCTTCGCACGGGTATTTGGAAATAAATGGGATGATGTACTGAATGGGCTATACCCATTGGCTATACACATGTCCTTTCAGAAGAACCCGTTTTGGACAAAAATCACCGTTATCCAGATTGAGCATTCTGATAAACGAGCTTGGTCTGGTATATCCAAAGTTGCTCCCCTTACACTTTGAAATCAAATTTTCCTTTAGATAAAAACTGAAGGAAAAATATAAGTGCTTGTCATATTTCTGTAGTTTTTGTTTGTAGAATGTTTTTAACAAGAATGAAAATATATCCAATTAATCTCTAGGCCATCGATAGAGATTTTTGGAAACGCATTTGCTTTTTAAGTTGATGTAACTTTTATATAGTTTGCATAGTTCTTTGATTAATTAATATGAACATAATGAGCAGTGTTAGCCTAGTGGCTTTAGCGTGCGACTCTCATCCCTGAGGTCGTAGGTTCGTTCCCCGGCTGTGCGCCAATGGACTTTATTTCTATGTGCGCATTTAACATTCACTCGAACGGTGAAGGAAAACATCGTGAGGAAACCAGCTTCCCGTAGACCCAAATAGTCGAGGGCGTGCGTCAGGCACAAAAGGCTGATGACCTACTTGCCTATTAGATTAACGATTTTTTTTTTTTTTATAGAACGGGGGGCAAACGGGCAGGAGGCTCACCTGATGTTAAGTGATGATCATGAAACAGATACAGAAATCTGAGGCCAGACCTAAATAGGTTCTAGCGCCACTGATCATTATTATTATGTATGTGTACATTGTATTTAATTAAAAATTAGCTTAAATTATCCGTATAAATGTCATTTGCACGTTATTAAAAGCGAACTATATTTTCGGTAGTAACATTCAAATTGCGCGTAAAACCGGCTCCCGTGATACAGTTTACGACGCGTCACCTAAACAGATGACGTCGTAAACTAACTTGGATAGTTAAATTTAACCGTCAAGTTGCACGGTAAACGCTATACGTCCCAACTAGTTTATTAGTTTTGCTAAGCGAGTTTAAAATTCAAAACAAATATTATGGTAGATAGATGCTATAAGTTGTAACTTAACTGTATAATTTCTAACTATCTCTTGTCATCATGAATGATAGCATTTATATAATAATATTTAATCTTTCACACAAATGCACAAAACAGAAGAACAATAAAAACAATAACTAACCTTAAAATATATTATTAAAAGGAGTCCCTTTAGGCAAGGTGCCCCCTTTGAATAGCTAGACTAATTCTTTGTCCGAGGTAGCTGCCAGATTTTCGGTCTCCTGTGATGTCGACTAACCTTTTTGATTTTATGAATAATATATTGACATTTATCGACAGCAGTTAAGTAAAAATATTATATTATAAAGTGTTGGCGTAGTAGCTTGAACGTGCGACTCTCATCCCTGCGTGCGTAGGTTAGAAACCCGTCTGTGTACCAATATACTTTCAGTCTAAGGTTCCATTTAACACTTTGTCGTACGGTGAAGTAAAACATGGTGAAGAATCCAGCTTATACTCACAAGTGACGGCGTGAGTCTGACACAGACTGATCTCCATGAATAAAAACAAATGATTTCGAAACAGACACAAAAACCTGAGACCTAAAAGGTTGTTGCGCTTTCTTTTTTTTAATTATCTCCATTACTTTCGTGTTTGACCTAACTGAAATTCGAACATAATTCTAGAATGCTGTAAGACCTCGCGATGATGCTAGTCCATAAACAAAAGCTTTTTCAAGCACGTAAGAATTGTCGCTTACATATTCTGTATTACATAGCTACTCTGGGCTTGTTACTCGTTGCTTTAAGCGTTTACAATTGCCTCCAGCATGAAATAAAACTCAGCTAAAGAAACATTGTTGGTGCATACGTCGCTAATTAAAAACAAACAGCACGTATATTTGTTTGTTTGCACATGGAAATCAAGAAACGACTGGATTTAATTTCGTACACTGTTGCTATTTGAATTTTCCGTACTGGTTTTATTTCTTTCGGGTTTCTCATTAAACGTCGGTTGCTTTATTAATGATATGGAGATGGTTAGTTTAGATGAAATGTTGTTTTTATGTGAATTAAGTGAGGGCCAGCGGTGAATCCGAAAAAAAAAATGTGTTGAAATTAATTTAATTAATCACTTACAATAATTAAGACTTAACTAAATACAACTATTTAATCGGCCCGATATTAGGTGCACGACAAAATATATTATAAACTTAACTAGTTGAGAATTGACCGGTCCGATTAAACTAGGTGGAATTATTTAAACTAGGTGTTTTTGATATCTGAAAAACCTACGAATATGTATAATTTTCTTATATTTTCTATTGTTTTTATTATGAAATTTATTATATAATTTTCTTCCAAAGCTAATTGATATTTAATTAGGTCCTATTACTACAAAAGTATAATTTAATACTCAATTGTTTTGAATAACAGTTAAGGTGAGTGACATTACTACTACATTCGATTCAAAAAGTAATGTATCGTGCGTCTACTATATTAATATTAGCGAGTGAGCGAAAGAACGACAAAATTAATTCAATGGCTGATATTATTTCCTACAATGTTTTTAGTTTTTTACTGGTGTTACAAAGATAAGGATTAAAAACAAAAATTACTCTTATGTAGGTAGTGTAAACTCAGTTCCGCCCATTTGGTCCGTTGTTCGTAAAGTCCTGCCTTATTAAGCCAGCCTGGCTCCTTCCAGAAGCTCAAAAGTTCCTGGGCACTTGCAGGCTTCACGGTACAACCGCACTGCTCCGAGGTTTTCTGTTCGACTACGTGGGTGACTGATTCCTCTAGTCTGAAACAGCCTCTGCACAAGGGACTGTCTGTCGCACCAAGTACAAAGAGATGTTTATTAAGGAGACAGTGGCCGACACAGGCTGTAGTTTATATAGTGAACTTCGATCAAGTGTAATGATAGTCAAAAATTGAGGTTCATAATAATTTCTGTGCAATTTCAGCACAAACGCATTCAAATCGCAGAACCCAATTAAAAGCTCAATTTTTGAGTCCAGTCAGCTAGAAGGATGTTTGTGGTATACAGGTTCATACCTCGCCACTCGCCGCATACACTGGATTAACGACGACCACAAGTAGGGTACGTATGTTTTGATTATTCTAAAATATTGTGTTATATTAATAAGCGCGTATATTATTGCTATTGCTCTCTCATACTCATGCATTACTTTCTACTGGTTATTTAAGTATTAGAAGTAACTTTAAAGTACTTCAGTAGGCAAGAATGTATATTCGTTACCATAGTTAAGAACGAAGTATTGCCGAACCGAGTCGACTTAGGGTCCATCAAGATAAGGGCGTACAATTTCTTAAAAGGCCGGCAATGGACTCACTACCCTTCTGGCATTGAGAGTGTTCATGGGTGGTGTCACTTAATATCGGGTGAGCCTCCTTCTCCTGTTCTATATAATAAAATAATAAAAAAATAAAATAAAAAGCCTTTATTGTTGTTAACAAGTTTTACACAGAGTAGTTTCGTGTGCCTAAAATTACTTATGACTACTATCTAAAAAAACACATTTTGACTATTAACTAGAGTTTAACTAATATACTAACAATTTTTAATATTTATTGACTATCGGCAAACGGTAGTTCGGATACAACTTGTCTTCCGACAAAGGCCTCCTCTAAAGCTCTCCAGTCTTTTCTCATTTTTGCGGTGCGAGTCCATGTTGAACCCGCTATTTTCTTAACGTCATCCTCCCATCTCTTAGCCTGTCTTCCTCTATGTCTCTTTCCGTCTAAAGGGTACCATTCTGTGATAAGTTTTGTCAATTTTTCTAGCTTTTCTCTCATCATATGCCCTATCCACCTCCACTTCAGCTGTTTGTATGTTGTGTATGCATTCTTAAACTTGGTTTTACTTTTGATGTCTATTAATTTTTCTCGGTCTTTTCTTTTGACACCTATTGTACTTCTTTCTATGCTGTTTTGACAAACTTTAATTTTATTTGCTAGATGTTCTGTCAATGCCCAAGTTTGACACCCGTATAGTAAACATGGTAGAATGCACATATTAAATACCTTCCTCTTTTCTTTCCTAGGCATATCTTTGTTCTTCATCACTTCACTGAGTGACCAATATCTTTTCCAAGTATTGGTAACTCTTCTTTCAATCTCTTTTTCCATGCAGCCTTCAGTTGATATTAGCTGTCCTAAGTATACATATTCCTGTACGTACTCTATTTGCTCATTGTTTACTTTTATCGTGTCTGTTTGTGATGAGTTTGTCATGATTTTTGTTTTATTTAAATTCATCGATAGTCCAGCTTTGTCACTTACATCTGCTAGCTGTTGCAGCATCATTTCTAGTGATCTTGAATTTTCCGAGAGTATTATTAAGTCGTCTGCAAAGCGTAGGTGGCTCAAGTTTTCACCGTTTATGTTTAGTCCCTCATTTGTCCAGTCTAGGTTCCTAAATATTATTTCCAAAACGGCAGAAAATAATTTGGGTGAGATAGGGTCTCCTTGGCGTACACCTCTCATGATAGGGAATTCTTCGCCTATAGTTTCTAACTTAACTTGCGCAGTACTCTTGGTGTATACATTACGAAGTAATCGTATGTATTTTGTTTGTACACCCTGTATTTTTAGTGCATCCCTGTTCTATATATTATATAACAAATGAAATTGACGTTTTGTATGGGAGGAACAAAAAGTAGATTTTATTTAATTAATCAAAGTATGTACCATTGCTATCTTATAGGTAGTTCAGTAATTCCTTTACTAAAAACACCATTCGGACGGGAATCAATAAAATCTTTAAAGGCAATTTCGACTGCCCCATCACAGTTGAATTTTTTACCTTGCAAGAAGTTGTCCAAATTTTCAAGAAAATGGTAATCTGTTGGATCTAATATAAAAAAAGTTACTACTTACTTCTACACTGCAGAAATAACTTGAAGCCTTCTGTTAAAAACCCTTTTAGCTTCGATAATGCACTAAATAATTCCTTAAATATTTTTAAGTAATTATTTAATATAAATAAAACATATGATAAACATGAATTGAAACATTATAACATAGTAAATAATATAAAATAGTCTTAATTCTCCGCACATTATGCTCGGTGGTCCTCGTTTCGAACCCCAGCTAAACAATAACTCGTAGGCACATAGACACTGACTAAAATGTGTCGGCACCATGCTGCAATACTTACGCGACTTCATACAAAAAGAAAACCTATAATAATATAGTAAAATTTAATTTTTATAAGTTTCATGCCCTGTCGGGTGCAGTCATGTAACACAGCCTTGAGACTGCAGATTCATCTGGAGTCTAGACAACGAATTAATTAATCTTTTGTAGATAATGAACCGTAAACTTACAAAAGGATATTGATTAAAGATTCCAGTTTCTCTAGCTAAGCATAGACATTATATATTAAACAAATAACATAAACATAATGTTTTTATAGTAATAAAAATATAACCAGTTGCGCTAAAATCTAGGTAGGTCTTGGGGTCAGATTCCTGTATTGGTTTCGTGATTTTTTGATTGACAAGTAGGTGATCAGCCAGATTTTACGCATATAGGTTTCCTCACGATGATTTCCTACACGGTATAAGAAAGGGTTAAAAGCGCATATAGAAGGAAAATTCCATTAATGCATAGCCGTGATTCGAACGTGAGAGGTGAGGGTTACTGATTAGTGTTTTTTAATGGCATGACTAAAAATCCTATCTAAATTATTATTATAATAAATTATAATTACAGGTAATTAAATGACGTAAGTACCGTAATTCTCTATTTCTGTGTCTGTTATTCAACATTCAAAGGAAGTGAAAGATTCTGTGCTCACCAAAACAAAATATTCATACTTTTACCCCAAATAGAACCCACGTCAAAATCATGAAATATTTTTGCCTTTTATTTTACGCCAACAATGGTTTACTAAAATTTTGGAATCACTGTCACTCATTTTAAGCCACCTCTAAAACGGTTTTTCAGTAAAATCCGCTAAGAGTAGGAAACATTTTGCGTTATCAAATAATCCACGAACTTTATCATTGTCCACGTTGTGCTTTAACAAATCTTTTGTACATATTTGGTTTACATGCGTGCAATACCCTCTCAAGTATTACTGCGAAGCATTCGAAGTTAGGGTTGAGAAAAACAATTTTAAATTCGCGCTTATATTATTTTAAGTCTATCTAGGTCTTTGAGGTAAACGTTGTGCGGAGTCAAACATATTATAGTTTATAAACCATGGTAACCCTACAGACGAGTCCATTCGCACACTACAGCTACCCATCAATATCGAATTCAAAGCCTTTAAAAGGCAACACAGCTGTGAAATTAGTTGCCTATTCAATCGCTCGGGCGATATGACGCCATGTATTCCACTTGCACCTTAGGTATTACGATTACAGGGGACTTCTGTACCGAACTGTAAAGCTACATATATTAATAATCTAACTATAAAATTTAAATATAAGTACATTATATGTACATTAATTTAACATTTTACATACTTCGTTAATTACTATATGTTGCTATATACAGAAATTATAATTTCTCATAAGTTTGACGAAGGTTGAGTTTATTAAAACAGATTTTATATTCATACTAGCCCGGCGAACTTCGTACCGCCTTACAATTAATGAATGTCGTGTTACAGAAAAGCTGAACTTATGAAAACTTATTAAAATGAAAGATGAAAGGTGTCAATTATCTTTCATTACTCACAATATTCTACGTTTTTTAAATCTAAAATACACCTTTATCCGAATAATGTGGATATACCTTTATTCGAAACCAATTAAATACATTCTTTCATTTGAGATTTGACCGTATCGACGCGACGGTATGAATATTCAATATTTGACAGTTACGAAACACATGCACATTTTGTATCGGATTTTTCATAAATTTTCCAATGTTTTAGTTAATCGGGACTCAGACAAATATAACAAATCAATAACGAAGAAAATTGGTCCAGCCGTTCTGGAGTTATAAGTGTTCCAACAAACCCATGTTTAATTAAACATTAAAATATATGAAAATAAATTTATTTTCGAGAGTTATATAAGCACCAATAGTTTCAAGTAGAACAAACCAGATTGTGTTCGGTCGTTGCCGTTTCGCTTCAGGGCCTTATTCAAATTTCGTAGCTATAATAAACTGTGGATTAAGTCTTTCGGATGAGGTTCTAACTCTTATTATCTTCTCTCACACTGCTGGAGTGAGTGCTTGGTTACTTAGATTGAACCTAACAAGCGTGTGCATATGTAATAAGCTTCTATTATGTGAGATATTTCATTTTATTTGTGGCTATATCGCGTTGCATAAGTCAATCTTAAGTTGACTATGGAAACTTTTATTTAACAATCTTAGGGTCAATTTTAAACTAAATCGTAATTAACGATGCTGAATATAATTGATACTTTGTAAATATTTTTGGTAGATTAGTTGTTTGTGAAACTATATACTATTTACACAAGCTATTATTATAATACTTTTTGACTGGAATCGTTCATATATTTTACTGTTCTACGAACGTTTATTTAGTAACTATAGATTAAAATATGTTAAGTTAAGCTATATAATAGATATTTAATATTTATATTTATTTTCAACACAAACATGCAGTATTTACAATATTCTTAACCTACATAGTAATAATAATGAAAAAATGGTCCCTGTGGCAGTGTACCTTTCATGCTGGCAGCATTTCCTCGCTGTATTGCTATACTTATTCGTTGAGTGAGGAAAGCACAAACTCTGGGGTCACCGGCACTATCTACCAGCGCCAACATAAATCTTTAATTAGCACTCTGCACTTGAACCGCACGGCCCAAAAGTCTCTATTCCAAAGGGAACAAAATCAAAGTTGGAGGAAAGATTTGAGCCGTATATTATTTTCCGCCTGCTCTTCGGCTAGCTTTTATACTTGGGCAGGACAGGGCTAACGTATCCACACAAAAAAGCTTGATTGGAATTAGCATAGGGCATTGTATACTATATCTAGTAAAATATAATACTATAAATAAAATACTTCTATAACGATTGTCTTTAGATTTGTTTCGACTAAAATAACCAAATCAAAGCTTTAAAGCCCACATAAAAGCACATGCACATTGCACATTTCTATTTGTGAAATGTGGGGTTATTAACAGGCAAATTATTAGTACATACTGTTTTTGTAAGTACTTCGTCGTATTTATGGTATGAAAAAAGCTTAATAAATACTTTTTTACGAAAATGTATCTTCTACATTACCAAATATTCAACGTTACAATATGAACATAATTCATTACATCAACAAATAAATACCAAAAACGTCAATTTCACCCGCGTCCCAATCTAATTCCGTCGTAATGTATTTAGCACATTTCGGCGCAGACCTAATGAGAATGTATGAGCGTGGTGATGGCCTAATGTTATTACACATACCTCCATATTTGTCGGCAAATAAGACTTGAATTCTTTTATAATTAAAATGTTATTGTAATAAATTTCATAGCAAATCAAAATATCATTCACTCGTGTAAATAGCTATTAATTATCTGTAATTGTACACTTGTCAATCAGTAACAAAATCTAGTTTTCAAATCAAGGGCGTAGAACAGACGAGATGTACTGAGATCTGATACACTCTCCGTCACCCTTGTAAATCGGCAAGGTTTTTTTATATGCACCTGCCACCATTTTATCAGATATATTTGTCTTGCAATAATGATCCCTATAGACACAAGTAAAATTGTACTTATCTTACAATAAAAACTTGAAAAGGCTTTTAATTAAGTTTTGTCATGCTCGAAAAGTAATATTTTTTTTAATTCGTTACATTACAACCATAAATTATAAGGGATGCAATGGGTAGCATTAGCCCTAAAAAGCGATCTCTTTCAGGCAACCATAATAAGGGATAAAAAGAATCACTAAGGGAAGAACTGCATAAACAAATCCACAAAAATAAAATTACAAGTAACACTGAAAAATTATACAATTACCAAATTTAATCTAAAATAAAATCAAACAAAATATTAATAAAACTTTACGGCAGAGATCCTAAATGTAAAAGGATGAGCTGTGAGATGGAATTTCCAATTAGCTATTAAAGGAGCGTAATATATAGATAGATATAAGGACCCAAGAATTTTAATTAATTAAAAAAAACTGAAGAATTTTAATGGATTGTATAAATTAATATAGATAGGATAGACTGCAACTAAACGAATGAGATTCTTTTACATAAGGTTATTATAATGCCTGTGTTACACATGCAAAATCACAACAAAACACGCCATAGGTATGACCCGTCCACGATAATGACAATATACAGTTTTACAACGATTAGATGAAAAAACGCCGCAAGCGTAATTCTAGTTCCCGGTAATGAAGGCGTCAACATGAATTATCCAATCAAGGGCCGTTAGATGGCGCCACGTTATTGCGGTCTGCGCGTGCGCAGCTTTCACTCACTGCGGAGGTTTATGACTGTATTATTAGACTGCTGTTATAATGAAATCTTACATTTCTCTGACTTGACTACTAAAGACGAAGAAAACTGTTTGTTGACTTGATTATTTACGTTTTCTATTTGGTAAATTGATATTTTACTAATGAAAGCACGCATAAACACAAATTGATCTAAAGTTTCTCAAAAGTTTTAAAAATGACGGACGTCCCCTAACCCAATGGACACGTTTGAACATTTGTCTCTATATTTTCCTTTTTATTGGTACCTAACTTACCTTACCAATCAACAAAACAATTTTTCCGCCGACATCCAAGATTACTTGCCATAGTACCATAATATCAAAGCGGCATAATGTAGCCAATAATATACATTTAAAAAATATTAAAACATATATCAATAGGTATCAAAAAATACCTAATGCTAAAAACATACACAGCAATGTACATCTAACAATGAAATAACTACGCCTAAACAGCTTCGTCTTGAGGTGCACCGTTAGACATCATAACATACGGGACAGCGCGGGTCAGCCGATAGCCCTTTGGGGTAATTACTTAAATTGTTGTTTTTATCAGAACACTGCCTTGTGACTAAAAACGAGAATTATGGCTTAATACGCTACTGTGTTATTTTGTTTTTGTTTGGAAAACAGTTCATTTCGACTGTACCTCAATTTTAACTTGCTTTATTATTGCACCATGTTTTGATTGAAATATTCTTTAGACTACATAAAGTGATTGGAATATAACAAAAACGCCAGATGACGTAATTACATGTGTTCTAATGGGGTCACAACTGTAAGGACCAAGAGGAAGGGAGGAGAAGAGGCCACCCAACAAAAAGGTGGATGGAGGAAATAGAAGCGGTAGCAGGAAACGAATAGAGAAAGAGAGCCATAGACAGAGCCAGTTGGAAAAAGCTGGAGGAGGCCTTTACCCGTGAAGGGGTTAAAAAAATTATAAAATGTAAAATAATCTAATATATATTATAATTTTTTTTTATGTCATGATTTGAAATAAAACGGGCTTATTATTATAAATGAATTCATAAAAAATTGATTGAAATGACTCGGCTTCTACTAGGAGATGGACAAACGAGATATACGAAAATTTAGCGGAATTATAAATTAAGGAGAAGTATGAAAATTCTAAATATTGCCTAAGACTGCATGATTTATATTATAATATTTGTATGAAAAATCTTACAGCTAGTCTGACAACACACGTATTTAACATAACATCTATATGGCACTATGTCAAAGTCTGCTGATTTTGTATTCAACTGATTTGTTATTCTTCAATTGTTTTCAATAAATCGCTGATGTCCGACACATTTGTGTAACACAAAAACTATATTATAATTGAATCGCTAATTGAGTGAAATCATATTTGTTTCATTCACAAAAAGGAATGCTGATTTGGGTAACTGAAAAGCGTAATTCAAACATTTCTAACAATTGAGTTACGCTAGCTTAATAATGCTGGAAATCAATAGAATTTTTTCCACGAGTACCTGCCGCGTGCGTTGAATGCTAATGAGGGAATATCATTGATTTATGCAGTTTCCTGGGGAGGCTTATATCGTTATACTTGCGATAACCTAATACTTGATAATCCTCTAACTAGCAAATCACTTAGCTGTACACGTGTATATGTATATCTTACATTTGTGTTAGGACATACAACAATAGGTAACACAATTTCGGTTCAAAGATACTTTATTTCTCAAAGAATTACATTTACTTGTCTGAGAAAATTAAAGTTTAGTTGTGTCCTTCGTGGTATCAAACTATTAGAAAATAAACTATAATAAATAAAAATATTATATTATTTTATATTGTTATAATTTTTTATTATATTATTTAATATTATATTATATTATTGCTCTGCAAATATTAAAATATATTTTTTGTCTGGATGAAATCGCTTGTTAGCGATAAGGCCGCCCATTGCCTAGTAACTTATGTAACCTGCTTTTTTATGTTTTTTCATATGTAGGATTTTGTATATTATGGTAACGAAGTGTAAATAAATAATATAAAACATGTAACTTAATGTAAAATTGATTCGCTGAAGGCTTTACATTAGCGAATTTGTTTCTTTAAACAAAAAGAAGAATATGTACAATATTTTTACAAAAGTATAGGTAGATCGCATCGATGTTACAAACTTACAACGTTTCATCATAAAATAAAATAAAATAAAATAAAATATGTTTATTATGGAACATAAGATACATGTATCACTTATTCCACGTCATTAAATTTCAATTTGTAGGCATCCCTACTCATCGGCAAAGAAGACAGAGGGTGTAGGCCGAGAGAAAAAGCCGGCGTAAAAAACTCTCGGTACTCTTTTAAAATACCAAATCATCAAATAACACTTATTTTAAAACAAATATCGCAAATTTATTAGAGGTAGCCTGTCTAGCACTAGTCCCAGGCCCTTCTATCAACTAGATAATCGTTGACTTTATAGTAAGCCTTTTTACACAGCTTTTCTTTAATACATTTCTTAAATTTATTGAAAGGCAGAGATAAAAGAGCCTCTGGGATTTTATTAAAGAAGAGTATCCCTTTCCCCAAAAAAGAATTACTAACTTTGGATAGTCTAGTACGGGGAAATTGCAGCCTGCGTTTGTTCCGTGTATTAACATTGTGCGTATGTTCTATTCTAGTCAACTTATCACTATTTTTGTATACATACATAATATTTTCATAAATATATTGCGAGGGAAAGGTAAGTATATTAA
This sequence comes from Pieris napi, assembly GCF_905475465.1. NCBI lineage: Eukaryota > Metazoa > Arthropoda > Insecta > Lepidoptera > Pieridae > Pieris > Pieris napi. The sequence continues at coordinate 11,919,139 of NC_062234.1, forward strand.
TTTCCTTGAATTTATCTCTAAGAGATTCCCTACATTTTAAATTATAGATTGCACGAATAGCCCTCTTCTGCAGGATGAAAATAGTTTCGACATCAGCAGCATTTCCCCATAATAATAAGCCATAAGTCATTAAGCTATGAAAGTAACTAAAATAAACAAGTCTAGCTGTATCGACATCAGTTAGTGAGCGAATTTTTTTAACCGCGTAGGCTGCAGAACTAAGTCTCTTCGCCAATCCGTTAATATGAGGGGACCACTGAAGTTTTGAATCCATGGTGATTCCGAGAAATACAGTTGTATCATCCAGATTCAATTCCTCATCGTTTATAATTGGTCTAGTACCCATAACCCTTGCATTTTTTGCAGAAAATTTAAGGCATTTTGTCTTTTTTGCATTAAGTAGAAGGTTATTCATACTAAACCAATAGACAATCGAAGATAGAGCATTGTTTACATCGTCAAAATTTGTTATTTGTCGTTTGATTTTAAAAATCAAGGACGTGTCATCAGCAAACAAAACTATCTGATGTTTTCTTTCTACCATAAAAGGTAGATCATTTATATAAACAAGAAAGAGGAAAGGGCCAAGAATTGAGCCCTGTGGTACCCCCATACCTACTTTCGACCCAGAGGACCTCTTACCATTCACTTCAACCTTCTGAGTTCTTCCGTGTAAATAGGAAGTCAGAAGATTCAGTGCGGTATTCTTGATGCCATAGTGACGGAGTTTCCCGATTAAGGTCTCGTGTTGGACACAATCAAATGCTTTGGATAGGTCGCAGAAAACACCTAAAGCGTCATGCGACTCCTCCCAAGCCTTAACTATATATCTATATAACTCAACACCGGCATCGGCTGTCGAGCGACCCTTGGTAAAACCGAACTGATTATTATGTAATAATTTGTTTACGTTAAAATGACTTACCAGTTGATGTAATATAATTTTTTCAAATATTTTACTACAAGTAGGTAGTACAGAAATTGGTCTAAAGTTACTGGGGTCGGACATACTACCTGCTTTAAATAAAGGAATAACTTTACTATGTTTCATTAGATCGGGAAACTCGCCACTTTTAATACAATTGTTGAAAATTATAGCTAGATGGGGAGCAATTACATCAATAATGCTACTAATTATTTTTACAGAAATACCCCAAAGATCGGTAGTGTTCTTAATGTCTATTGTTCTAAATATCCTAACTATATCGTCGGCACCAATGGGTCGGAATGTAAAACTGACCTTGCACTCGTTTACATTATCTTTGAGCAGCGATTCAGCGAGGGCGGGAGATGATTGAAGAGACTTAGTAGTCGAAATTGGAATGTCAGAAAAATACTTATCAAAAACAATCGCTATCTCTTCATTAGATTTGATTTTAGTGTTATCGACACATAGTTCGATGTCTTGATTGCGATCCCCGACTCTTCCAGTTTCACTATCAATTATCTTCCAAGTCATTTTAGTTTTATTGGTACTATTTTTAATCTTGTTTTTGATATTTAAGGACTTGGCCGCGTAACAAACTTTCTTAAATAATTTCGAATAATTTCGAACATAAAGAATAAATTCTTCATTATGATTGTATGACTTTTCAGCGTAAAGGTCATACAACCGTCGTCTACTTTTATAAATTCCCGCTGTCGCCCAATCACTAAACGATTTACACTGCGAATGAGAGACTTTCTTTGGTGTAAAGATGGTGTTAAACTCTTTATTAATACAATCACTTAGATTGTTGTATTGTGTATCAACGGTAGAACCTACCGGTAATAAAGGTAGGCGTTTACCTATATTATGTCTAAATCTCACCATTCGCTTTTTATTTACTGGAACAAACACACTGCTCTTATTTACTTGTTTCACCACTTTACATTTTAGCGCCACTAACTGTCCACAATGATCCGAGCTAAGATCAGTTGTAATTGAGGTTTGCATTGCCTCTGCATCTGTAAATACATTATCTATACATGTAGCAGTGGAGCTTGTAATTCTAGTGGGCTCAAGAAACAAGTTAACAAGATTGTACGATTTTAATAACAGATTGAATTTTTTACTAATGGAGGTATTTTCTAATAAATTTATATTGAAGTCACCACATACAATAATATACTTATTGTTCTTAAAACTAACTTTACACAAAATTTCCTCCAACTTTTCTTCAAAAAAATCGTAAGATGCACTTGGTGGTCTGTAAACACTTAAAATAATGCAATTCTCAATCTCTATACAGGCTACCTCCAAAGAGTGTTCTACAGACAGACACACGATGTCATAGTCTAGTCGACAAGTTGAAAATGGAACAAAATAGAGATACTACTCCTAAAATTATGTGCGATAGCTCATTGGATCCGGAATGACGTCTAGAAAAATGTGCTAAAAGCGTGTATTAGCACATAAAAAATTGCAAAAGTTATAGACCATTAAAGATGAAAAAATAATGGCATTTAGTTTTTTGCCAATATTTAATAAACTATTAATATTTAAGAAATTTCAAATAAAGATTCTGAAAGAGGAGGAAATTTCCAACAAAAAACTCCTGACTCTCAGAACTCTATCTCCAATATTTATAATGTTAATTTAACGCTGAAAATAGGTCTGCGGGTGACATTTTTAGGATTCGCGCGTGGCGTCAAAAGCGACTACGGCACATTAATTAATTTATTTAAGGTATTGAATATTTTTTTTTAAATTTGAAAAAATTATGGTGTGTTCTGAACACTATAATTAATTTATTCCCGTTGAAAATTTTACTTAAAGTTAATTTTTCAACAAGTTAAATAATTGTTAACTAACGAAATTTTCTCGAACGACCGTCTTAATTGTAAGTGAAAAAAAATGTTTAAATAATGGTCGTAAAAATATTTCGCTTCGTAGAGCCTTTCTCACATACATACTTAACAAGATCGTGCCATAAAAGTTAAAAAAATATTTATACTTTGTTTATAACAATTTTTTTACTTAAACAAAAACTTAAAAATCCATGTAATGATGTTAAAAAAAATTTTTTTTTTCTCAATCATCATATAATCGTTTTTTTATTAATACAAGATATTTATTAATTTGCAAAAAAAAAAATTCCCGCCATTTGTTGATAAATTTTTTTTAAACAAATTGATTAAATCAATATTTTTTTAAAAAAATTTAACACAACTTTATTACATTAAAAATTTTATGATTTTTAAAAAAAAAAATTTTGCTTCATAACAATTTTTAATTGTTTATAATCGTTTTTTTTAATTTTCTATTGTTTAAATAATTAGTTAAGAATTTTTTTTTTTCCTAAAAATCATAATTGACAGTCTTCTATAAAATAACAGAAAAAATTTTTTTTTTAATCAACAATTCTATTGTTTATTAACTTACCAATTTGTTATAAACAAATATTCAACTTTTGTTTATTTTTTTTCTAAAACTTCTAAAATTAACAAAAACAACCATATATAACAACGTATAGAAAAATTTTTTTTTAATTTTAAATAAAAGTAATATTCATGATAATCAAAAAATTTACAAAAAATTTTTTTCTATACTTTGTTATATATGGTTGTTTTTGTTAATTTTAGAAGTTTTAGAAAAAAAATAAACAAAAGTTGAATATTTGTTTATAACAAATTGGTAAGTTAATAAACAATAGAATTGTTGATAAAAAAAATTTTTTTTTCTGTTACTTTATAGAAGACTGTCAATTATGATTTTTAGGAAAAAAAAATTTCTTAACTAATTATTTAAACAATAGAAAATTAAAAAAAAACGATTATAAACAATTAAAAATTGTTATTAAGGAAAATTTTTTTTTTTAAAAATCATAAAAATTTTAATGTAATAAAGTTGTGTTAAATTTTTTTTAAAAAATATTGATTTAATCAATTTGTTTAAAAAAAATTATCAACAAATGGCGGGAATTTTTTTTTTGCAAATCAATAAATATCTTGTATTAATAAAAAAACGATTATATGATGATTGAGAAAAAAAAAATTTTTTTTAACATCATTACATGGATTTTTAAGTTTTTGTTTAAGTAAAAAAATTGTTATAAACAAAGTATATATATTTTTTTAACTTTTATGGTACGATCTTGTTAAGTATGTATGTAAAAAAGGCTCTACGAAGCGAAATATTTTTACGACCATTATTTAAAAAAAAATTTTCACTTACAATTAAGACGGTCGTTCGAGAAAATTTCGTTAGTTAACAATTATTTAACTTGTGGAAAAATTAACTTTAAGTAAAATTTTCAACGGGAATAAATTAATTATAGTGTTCAGAACACACCATAATTTTTTCAAATTTAAAAAAAATATTCAATACCTTAAATAAATTAATTAATGTGCCGTAGTCGCTTTTGACGCCACGCGCGAATCCTAAAAATGTCACCCGCAGACCTATTTTCAGCGTTAAATTAACATTATAAATAATGGAGATAGAGTTCTGGGAGTCAGGAGTTTTTTGTTGGAAATTTCCTCCTCTTTCAGAATCTTTATTTGAAATTTCTTAAATATTAATATTTTATTAAATATTGGCAAAAAACTAAATGCCATTATTTTTTCATCTTTAATGGTCTATAACTTTTGCAATTTTTTATGTGCTAAGCGTGTATTAGCACATTTTTCTAGACATCATTCCGGATCCAATGAGCTATCGCACATAATTTTAGGAGTAGTATCTCTATTTTGTTCCATTTTCAACTTGTCGACTAGACTATCATTACGCTCTTTATACTTTAAATTTTTATTAACAATAATCAAAGAGCCCCCATGAATCGCCGACAGTCTGCAAAACGAACTTGCAACTTGGTGCTGATCAAAGTTAAAGATGATTTGGCATTCTCTAAGCCAATGTTCGGTAATGCATAGGACATCAATTTTACTTGATTTTAAAAACAACTCCAATTCTCATTCTTTGCCCAACATACCTTGCATGTTTTGATGCATCAAGTTTAAACAGTTGTTGTTAGTAATATTACATGTTGAGCTGAGTTGTTCTAAATTATTGCTAGAGTTTGCCTCTATTGTCACACTATCTAATTTAAATTATTAATACTTAATGAAGTGCTACTGCAAGTATCACTACATTCTTTTAAGTTAAGCTGCTCAATAGAAGCAGTTGTCTGAAAAGCTAAATGTTTAGCTTTAGTTGTAAAAAAAAATCATACGGAAACATACGTTTTTTTTAGTAAAGTATTATATTTATTTAAAAACTTTATGTGTATATAGTCTTAAGAATATATTACTTATTTATTAATTAATATCTACGGCCAACACACACACACACACACACATGACAAAAAACAGGATAGAAGAAGTTATAAATTCTGCAGTCAATGTGCCCTTAATAATAGGTGCGGACGGCGTGCACAAACATAATACTTATAACAAACCAATGTTTACAATCAATTAGTCTACACAGACAGATATTATTAGTATAGGATCTGAAAATACAAATTAAAAAAATTTAATAACATAATAAAATACGGACAAGAATTTAATTTAACACTATAAATCTATTAGGTTGTATTCATAAAATAGAAAACATTTTTCTAACATATTTCTTTCTATCACATCCGGGAAATCCCTATTTTCCTTCTACCTCATCAGAATGCGTGGAAGGCTTCTGGCTTGGCAGACGGCTAAGCTTCTTGACTTGACCAATTTGTCTTCAGTAACAGGTTGCCCACTTAATCACACCGCAAATGTTCTAAATGGACACAAAATTATGCTTTAATTCACACTTTAGCTATTTTTAGTTTAAGCGCTTTCGAAAAGGGACCGTGATAACTGAGATATCGATTCCCGGTAGGAGGGAAAATTGTAATTAAACTTGTCTGAGAGTTTTACCAAATGGACAGTCCACTCTAATTAATGACTGGCATTATGAAATTTCAATATTAAGCTACGGTTTCCTAGAAAAGCGGTGCCGTTAACTAACGGCCGTAATGTAACGTTGGGTGACGTCACCCATACGTTGTCTATAAATAACATCGGACTAGGTTTTCTAGAGAACATTGAGTGTCACCGTAACGTCAAATAGCGGTTCTGTCATTTGCGTGACGGCCGTCATAGCGGTAATAAACAGTAGTTCAACGTTTTCGCGTGTAGCGGTGCGCATATTTAATTAATACAATGACTTAGACGAGCGAAAATGATGAACAATTAATTGATTTTGTTAAAAATCATGAAGCTTTGTACAATATCCAATCCCAAGATTACAGACAAGCTCAAATGAAGCAAAATTTGTGGAACGAACATGGAATAACACTTAAATACGGTTGCACTACTTTCTAGAAAACCACAGTTTGGTCACCGTAAAGACGGCCGTTATAAACAACCGTAAAATGACGGCCGGCACCTGTTTTCTAGGAAATCATTCATTCATTCTTTATTCCCACTAACAAACTTTAGTTAATGTCAATGACATTAAATTAATGAACATTAAACAGCTGTATACACATGCATTTTAGTTACAAAAAATAACCAAATACACATAGGCATTAAATTTAACTTCAATCCGACACATAGCCGGCATAACAATAATCTACCTAAAATCAGAACCGAATACGGTAGCAAAAATGTAACTTATTTCGGAACGAGTCTTTACAACCGCCAGACTCCTAAGACACGAGATATAGTAGTAGTGGAACCGTTTCGAATACGTCTGCGATGTTTTTTGGTTGACTCTAATGCAGTAACAGTGTACGACCGTGGTGAGGTATTTATTACGTTTTATGTTTTTAATATATAGTTTCTCTCGTGTAAGTGACACCTGTGTTTTTAATAAGAATAAACTTCTTTAAACCTATTTATAACTATCAATATTTTTCCTAAACTAGAATCTAATTTCACTTTTTTTCTTTATTTACTCAATCGGATCCCCTGGAAAGGGAATAAGGTGAAAATTTCGCCCAAAAAAAGGTGGATAGAAGAAATAGAAGCGGTAACAAGAAACGAATGGAGAAAGAGAGCCATAGACATAGTCAGTTGGAAAACGTTGGAGTAGGCCTTTACCCGTGAAGAGGTTCCGATCGACGGTACTGAAGGTAGCTAGGATATAGGATAACAAGTAAAAAAAACGTAAAATAATCTAAGCTAATAATTAGTTTCTGTCATGATTGGAAATAAAACGGCTTTATTATTATTATTTTACTCAATCGGATTGACATCCTACCGCCCTCAGTAATAAAGCATTTTAGACAATGTACAAAAACAGATAAATTACTTTTAAAATATATAACTACTTCTAGGCAGCAACTATGAATCGGGATTTCACGTAAGTTAATTAAAATACAAAGCTCGTTTAAGCTTTCGTAAGAGAAAGTTTTGGTCCTAAGTAAGTTTAAGTCTGTTATTTTAGTGGGGTTTATCATTGTATGATTTATTCATTGTTTTACCTTTCGGAATTGTTATAACAGCTTTACATAAATATACAACATTTTATTTATGTTTGTGGTAAAATAGAGGTGTATTATTATTGAATGAAATTAAAATACAATCTCAATTGAAACGAAATATATTATTGTATACAATTATAATCAATGTAATAATATTGTTATTTTACAGTTTGTAACGCGTTAATTATATGTTAATTAAAGCTTTACAATTATTGTACACTGTAAAGTAAAGAAAGTATCAAAACAGTTTTAAAATTGAACTGGGCCTCAGATTTCGGAATCTGTTTCATGATCATTTTTCAATCTAATAGGCAATTAGGTGATCAGCCTCCTGTTCCCCACGCCGTCGACTTTTTGGGTCTAAGACATACCGGTTTCCTCACGATGTTTTCCCTCACGGTTCGAACGAATGTTAAATGCGCACATAGAAAGAAAGTCCATTGGTGCACAGCCGGGGATCGAACCTACAACCTCAGGAATGTTCAAATCAATCTATTTATAAAAGGGTCCCTACATGGTGGTGGAATTACTTCACTAAGTTGTGCTAGGTAGATCTGGTTTTCAGTGTTAACTAGGTGGCAGATGTTATTCAATAACAAAAATATTTTGTAACTCTCAACATCCTAGACATACCTTAAAGTTAATGAAACCTCAGTTCATTGACCCCAACAATCAGAAGCCAGCACCATCCATCGCTCTCAACTTACCTCTTCTATCCATTTCAATTCCCTCATTAGACACAATAAAACTACCACAATCAATTTTTAGTAGAACAATTGCGCCAACAATTTACGTCTTTAAATCTATAGTTATAAAGTTTAAAATCAAATTGTTAGCAGAGAAAAGCTGGCGACTGTGTCCATTCATTGTAGAGAGCATAGATTGATGCGAAGACTCTGAAGAACGTGGCTTACCACTAAGCTACGATATTTATATTGTACGATAAGTCGTGTCGTTTGACGTTAGTTACTATTGCCAAATTTTAAGCTAATAGACATAGACAAACATAGACTTGAGGGTTGAGTTAGGATCGCATCACTGAACGTTTATCGAAATTTGAATAATGTGATTTTTATCTGCTTATACTCGTATACAGAATTTATATAGAACCGCGTGGCGTGACTTTGGAAAGGTTCGCAGTATATAAAAAGTTAAGTGTAGAGAAGCGGCCTAATTAAAAAAAACGAAAACTTTATTACATCATTTCTTTACAGTTCGAGGCTTCCCAGAAAGTAATCATTACTAGTACTACTACTTGTGTTGGGAAACCTTGCTATTTATTCCTAGGTATACACAATTATTTTTTGTTGGTGTATGCTGGGAAGTGAATGTGCCACATATACCTACAAATTAGCTGTGTATGTATGTACATTAGGCATGTTTCAAATTCAAACTTATGTAATCAAAATGTCTGCCACGTCCTAGTAAGGTACAATGTAGAATATCACAGTAATTCTAACTTTGAATTAGGAACCATGTATGCAAATTACTATATTTTATAATATTTAATCAAAACCTCGTTAACAGATAAAAACAGATACAAAATCTTCTTTCGAGTTTATAACACTAGTATACACCGAAAGTTATACAAATTATCTTTTCTTGTATAATACCTATGTTGTTGTTTAAACAACGCACACAGATAAGAAATGATCTTGATTTTAACGATTGCCTAGGAAACGGATCGTAGCATATAAAAGGCCATAGATAAGTAGATCTGAGAAGCTAGAAAGTGTTTAAGGATCTAAGGTGAAACGACTAGGACCGGGACGTAATTTGACGCATTTATAAAATGAATCACGCATTTATTTTAACTGATTACTTTATACTTTTGCTTAGGGTTGTCGCTTTTACTATTCATTGTAGCTAATACTATTTTGAATTATTAATTAATATATAATTTTATTACTCTGTTGTGTGGACCCTATATAATGCTGGCTTGTAATTCTTTACTAAGTTTTTAAATTAAGAATATTAAAAAATAGTTCATGTCTGGCATTTACTTAGATTTGTATTCACATAACTTTGTGACTATAAATTATGTTTATCACATTGTAGCTATAATAATTTATATTACATCTTCATAAAAACTTTGTGTCAGCCATTTTGATTTCAACAGAGCAACAAAGTTATCTTAACAAAAAAGGCGAAATAAATCAAAGCGCAGAGCAACTATTTTGGCTCCATTACAAAAGCATAATAATAACAGCTTTAAAACCACAATAACTATTAACACCCCACACTTTTGTACCCTTTTACTTGCCACCCGAAGTTCGTACAAATGAATATAAACTTTATTTCCATTATAAAAGGTAGAAAGTCTATTGGCAAGGAAAATATTGTAGCGTAGATGTTGGCAGGGCTGCCAACATTGGTCTCTTGAGAATTGGCTTCGAATTCAAACGCTATGTTCAACCCTGGAGAAGCGTTTTATGATAATGTATGGACATAGCATTCATTACTGTTTATGTTTATTAATAATTGAGAATAGGCTTAGTACATTTCCTCATCCACTTTAGCATTAGAGTTTACCACAAAATACACACTATAGTATTTCTCATCAGAACTTATAATTTACTATCAGTAACTATAACATAGTAATTGATTAAAAGGTAGTTTAAACCTACTAGATAAGGGTATATATTTATGAAATTAATACTTGCTCATACATTTAGTTGTCTGTTAAGAAAAAAGCTCAAAATCTAATACCAAGAATTTTGTCACAGCACTGAAGAAATAGTGTAACGGACGTTAATATATAAATATAGAAAAAATATATTGTCCCACGATGTATGACAGGGCTTCATACGACATACAGATATATAATAAAATATTGAAGAATGCTTGGAAGGAAAAGTTCTACGAATAATTTAAAAATGCACATACTTTAATGTTAAATCAGTTGAAATAGCCAAGAACAAAGACTGTGCAAGTTAAAAAATAAACAAAATTACGAGTGACCTAAAACTTAGGTTGAGTTCAAACTTAAGGTCCATCTGTATGCAAAATTGCAAATGAACTTTGCTGCGTTTGGAAATTAATTTGAAAGTTGCGCAATTTATTCATAGTATCTTAAATTATAATAAAATAACTTGCTAGTCTATTCTGCTCATTTATCCGACATAGAGGTTAATATTCTTCGTAACAAAGTCAAATTCAAATATAATATAGAGCCATAGACAAGAGTGCCTTTATAGAGAAATATTTAGTTGTTAGACAGTTCATGATTCTAAAGTGTTTGGTTCGGGTCTGGGAAAAACTTTTTTATTAAACAATTAGAATTATTAATTATATGTTAAGATCGTGAAACTAATGTAACTAACGAATCAAATTTATAACTATAATAAAATTAGTTAATTTATAAATAAAAAAAAAACAAGTGGTTCTACAATCTTCTAGGTCTGGGTCTCAGATTTGTGTATGTGTTTCGTAATCATTTGTATTTTCTAATTGGCAAGTAGGTGATCAGCCTTCTGTGCCTGCCACACGGGGTTGACTCTTTAGGTCTAAGGCATGCCGGTTTCCTCACGATGTTTTCCGTCACTCTACGATCGCGTATTAAATCCGCACATAGATAGAAATTCCATTGCTCCACCAGAAATCGAAGTTACGACATTAGAGATGAGATTTACACGCTGAAACCACTGTACATTTATATCTCGAAAGTGACTGTACGAATTTATACATAAACATGGTAAAAAAAGGATGCGTGTACTTATGTACGCGCGTAAGAAGTTATACTTCTTTGGCATTATTAAAAATAGTTTTTGATTGCAGGCAAGTAATTAATTACAATTAAATAATCAAAGACTGGAAAAGGAGCCATTATAGTCAATAAAGTTCAGTTTACATTTGAAAAATTAAATAAATAAATATTTATTATTATTCTCTTACATTAAGTGTAACATAAATTCTATTATTATTCGAATGTTGTTTTTAAATTATGTCCAATGCCGTAGCATCTTCCGTGGGTATCTTCATTCTGTTAATTTTGTGTCACGGTGCGCGCGCATCGTAAAATTTCACTCTCATCAATTTTTCATAACGCGCCTAAAGAAGTATAACTTCAAAAAACTTATCTAATTCATAAAAAACTATAAAGTCTAGAACTTTACTCATCTATCTCTTTTCATAACTAAATTTGACAGAAAGAGTCGAAAGAGTACTTTAGTTGAAGTCCTAATAGTAGTTTTTATTATGTATTTCGAGAATACACGCGTTTGTAAAATCTCTTCAAAAATTAAAAAAAACCTTAAAAAACCTTCATTCACTTGTCCAAATTATCAGTCATAGTGTTATTCAATGATTAATATCAGTCTAGAAACTAGAAGAACGTTTTGCGCCTAGTTTTAAAGATGTCTTTAAAGCGTCCCCCGGGTGTGATAGAAGTTTAAATTGTCCAAGTTTTATGTTAAGCACAAGAGGTATGGTTAAACTTTGTGTTACTATTTGTGAACGTTATAATGCTAAATGCGAAATATACAATTTCACATTGTCTCTGGTTGCTATGCGTTTTTCGCTTAGAGCATATTAAATGAGAACTTATTGGTTATAATTAATTATTATTCACAATCTAGCAATATGTCTTTTTTTACATAAATTTGTTTTACAGAATTGCCTGAATGAAGGAGATCGGTTATAATGCAATATGTATTTGTTTGTTTATTTTATTGCACATTTTTATACGTAATAAAATTGGTAAAATTTCTTTAGACCATTGATGATAAAGATTAAGGGATTATACATTCAACTACGAGTCCTAGATTTTTCCACAAAATATATAATATTCTTTGTCATATAGATACTATTGTATTTTAAATATGGAACATAGAGATAAAAATGTGTTCCAAAAAGGTATCATTCGACTACTGCCCGACCACGTGTTATAATTCCTTTTATGATCTTATTTCAGACATCGCGCAGAACTAACTTGTTTACAATTTGGCACGTGCTTCAAATAAACGTTGTTAGTCACGAGTGACTCAACCAACACGAAATTTATCACCGTTTATCTTAAGCCATAACTGATTTTACAGTTATTTGTTAATTAATCGTTAAACTTTTAATTATAATCAAAATTTAGTTTGCTAGAAAATTATTTTCTCATATACGACTGATTGGAAAGCACAAAGTTGTAATGGCTAAGGCACTCTAGGGTGCTTAGTTCGAAGCCCGCAACAAATATTGTTGTTATACCTCAGTATATTGCTAGGAATCGCGTCCTATCATACTCCAAACGCCAATAACAACCCAAAAGGTATACATAGAAGGACCAACAGACATGTTTAAAAATTCAGTTAAATAAATCTGTCTGAACAAGGACGGGTGGTCATACGGGACGTACACATCTCAGTGATCATTCATATACAAAGAGAATTTCCTAGTAAATACGGGCGTACATACGGAATTTTTAATGAAATTAGCGTCGCTTTCCACTCAATAATGCACTAATGAGTCATTACGGCAATCCACCTGCTCTAACACAATCGATCATTCTTTATGCAAAGCTGTCTCATGTACGGACAGCGCATCACTCATTGTTAGGAAAATACTCTTGTAGCTGCCGTTTTCCTGTAAATTTTCACAATATATCATCATTATATCCACAGACTATTTTTAAATGATAATATTAACAATTTTTAAATTAAGAATATACTTAGCCAAAACGGATTACACCATATATGAAGAACATTACTAATATAGACAATTTACTAATCATTTTTTGGTTGAGGTGTGTGTGTGTGTGTGTTTTTATGGCGAAGGTTGTGAGTTTTGATTACTTATGCTTTTTAAAAAATAAAACCTTTTAGGTCTGTGCCTTAGATATTTGTATCTGTTTTCATTTGTTTTTTCTAACTGGCACTTGCCTAGTGATCCACCTTATATATTGTTACTTAAAGTTCTATATGTATTGTGAAGAAGCGGCCTATGACTTAATTTAGGAACTTATATCGCTAGGATAACAAATCGTTTTTACGAGTTAGGTAATCGTAATCAAGAATCATCATTAGTATTACATATATATGAAAACGATCTTTGGTGCCCCTTCGTTAGTGGAGGTTGGCTGTCAGTCTTGCGAAGCATATCTTGTTCTGTGCCAGATGCAGTAACTCTTCCGCAGTTGCCGTCCACTCTCATTCCTTCCACCAACCCAACGTTTTTCCACAGTAATTAACTGAAGGAGTTCGTAGCGAATATGGCGCAAAACGTTGCCCAGGTACGCCGATATATGTTCTGCATAAGTTTTCTCGATCAATTCAATCAAGAACTTAAACTATAATAAACAATAAATGAACTCAAAATACTTTTAATTCCCTTTCAAAAGACATACTCGTACATTATTCTCTTACAACTTTAATGGTCAATTAAATTCAACGTATAAACTACTGCAATGCCAGACTATTTCAATGATCAAATCAATAAATAAACAGTTGTAATGCGCAGTAAGCGGAGATGAGCCGAAGCGCGAACTAAAACTCATCAAATACACTAACACGCTTATTCTGCTGACCGCACCTCATTAATTACTACAACACACTCTTGTATGGTGTAAGTGACAGGAGCTAGTGAATTGAACATAGTATATTATCTATATGTTTGGACTATTTGCTATAACTCACTGAAGGTTTGAATATATGTATTCACAATGCGCGAACTCAGGTCAGGTACCTGAAAATAACCTCGTTCTTAGCCTCCGATTTTTATATCTATAGTGTTACTTTTTTTATAGAATTATATATATATATATTATATTTTTTTTATTTTTTTAATAATAATAATAATAATTTATTTTTTGCAAGAATATGGTACAAAATGTTAAGGTGATACAATCATAAATCGTTCGCATATTCTGCCACACACGATGGCGCGCAAATTTGTCTTAAAGTATTTCACATTATTATTCAATGTCAATTATTCTTATACTATCTAGTCTATTATATTATATACATTATATCATTAGCTTTATACCAATTACGGTGTTTCATGCAAATAATCATTTATTGAATAGTAAATTTTTTCTAAAAGTAATTCACTAAGTCGCTTTTTAAAGAATCTAGACGGAAGATCTTTTAATTCTTTTGGTAATTTATTGTAGACTTTAATTGCCATACAAAAGCTGTTTTTCCGAAACAGTTCCAGATTGATTTTTGGCACAGCCAATTTCATCCCATGTCTACTTTTTACTTCAACTTCTACATTCGACTTAAAAATATGTATGTTTCTGTGCACGAATAACGATATCTCTAAAATATAAATACATGGAAGAGATAAAATTTTGAGCTTCTTAAATAAAGGTACGCAACTATCAAGACAGTTTGCTCCACAAATTGCTCTAATACATTTCTTTTGAGCCTTAAATACCCTATTTACTTCGACTGAATTTCCCCAAATTATAATTCCATATCTAAGTATAGATGAAACATATGCATGATAAGCAGCTAATACCGTAGCATGGTTAACAGTTTCCCTTAGTCGTTTTAACACAAAAACAAAACTGTCTATTTTGTTCTGTAATTTTTCAATATGTGCCTTCCAACTACAAAATTTATCTATCGTTATACCTAAAAATACACACTCGTTCATTATGTCTAGTTTATTGCTTTTATATTGTAAGTCTAATTGTGTTTTAGAGTTATATGTCTGAAAATGGATTATGTTAGTTTTGGTCATGTTTATTTGTAGATTATTGGAATTCATCCAGTTAATGGCGTCGTCTAGAGATTTAATTAAGTTGTTTTTTAAGTCTTGTTCGTTTTTACTTTTTATTATAAGTGTAGTGTCATCAGCAAATAGTATACAGTTCTGGTGTATAGCATCTGGAAGGTCATTTATGTATGTTAGAAAAAGTAGCGGGGCCAAAATACTGCCTTGAGGTGTTCCGTACTCATTTTTCTTAAAATTGGATCTATAGGTTTTTTGCTCTAATTTACAAATCTTTGTTATCTCCACATATTGCATTCTATTTTCAAGGTAACTTTTCACCCAGTTATAAGCATTACCTCTTATTCCGTAGCAATCTAATTTTTTTAAAAGTCTTTCATGACATACAAAGTCAAAAGCCTTTGTCATATCTAGAAAGATACAACCTATAAGCATTTTATCATTTAAGCATTCAGTAATTTGTTTGACTAGGGAAAAGCACGCAAGGGTGGTAGAACAATTTTTTCTGAAACCAAATTTTTTTAAAATATCGTATGATAAAAGGAAATTCTCTATTTTATTATACATTACTTTTTCGAAAATTTTAGATAATATGGGAATTAAAGTTATTGGTCTATAATTAGTCATTTGTGTTTTTGCTCCTTTTTTATGTAATGGTTTGATAATTGATATTTTTAGTTTTTCAGGAAAGATTCCTTCTACAATCGATAGATTAATTATGTATGTCAGTGGATCAAGTAGTATATATAGTATAATTATTATTCTATATAATCATATAGAGGGAAGAAAAAAGGTGACGCCTACCAGAACCCTCCAAAAGATGGAATAAAAAAAAGCGGATAGCTCGGAAGGATTGCAAAATGGTGGTGAGTATGAGATACAAATGGAAGAATTTGGAAGTGGCCTTTACTCCGTTTGAGGTCATGTGTGTTAAAAACATGGACTGAAAATCTTGACAATATATACGTAGTACTCGAATACGGGCTATTTTTATTTTATTTCTATTATTGTTGCTTATTTTTCTGTATCGGCAGATGAATGGTTAATTCTATAATGGTAATAATAATGGTGACCTGACACTTTATTTATATACTTGACTATGCTATATGGATATGCTATGCTATTATTATTGATTGTTTTAGAGTTTAGTTTAGTTGTAGTTGGTATATTTCTAATGTTACATGTTTTATTTTTGTTATTAATTATTTATGCACTTCTTGTTTACCCGCAGTAGGTGTTTCTTTTTTTATTTTTCAATATATCTAAAAGCAATCGCTAATAACTAATAGCTAATAACGGGCACCCATTGCCTAATAACTTAACGTAACCTGTTTTTTATATGTATGTATAAGGTAACGAAGTGTAAATAAATAAATAAATATGCTTTCCGGTTCACCTATCAACAGCACAGAGTTGAGTCGCTGTCGCGTATACCTTGAGTCAGTGCAAATCCGTGACTCAGAAAATACGTAGCCATCAAAAAGCCCTTTACTAAAATGTGGTGCAAACATAGTCAATATTTGCACATTTGCTCAGCGAATGCATTGTAGTGCATTTTAAAGTAATTGGGACAAGGGTGGATGCACCTTTATCAACAATTTTTCTTTGTTCCGTCGTGAATAACATGTCACTGACAAACATACTGAAGTCTTTGTTTGATCAAGGTTACTTTGCAATGTACTACATTTTCACACAAAGCATATTTTTCAAGAAAAACATGTGGAAATTTATGCTTGCGCAAGGCCGTAAGGGGAGCATCCGGTAATGGCTGTAAAGTATGGTATACAATATAAATGGTATTCAAATCTGGAACCAGCTGGCCAGTAGTATTTGCGAACCTATTCGACTTAGGGTCCTTCAAAAAAAGAGCGTACCAATTCTTAAAACGCCGGCAACGCACTTGCCCGAGCCTTCTGGCAATGTGTCCATGGGCATCGGTTTCACTTAACATGAGGTGAGCCTCCTGCCCATCTGCCTCTCGTTAAATAAAAAATATATAGGTACGTTTTCCGAAATCATTTGAATCAATATTAACTTTTTACAGCAATATCACTAAGAGTTTAAATTAACTTAGAAATTAACCTTAAAACTGCAATCACATTATTACAAACTTGTCAAAACTCCTATTTAATCCCATCCAGTTTCACATTCGGTAACATATACTTGGCCAGTATGTAGGACGGATATAACACCCTTAGTGTCCAACATATGATAAATATGATGTTTATTAATATTTTAATGATAATTATACATTCCTTTCAAATCTGATCAAATTAATTAAATAAATCAGTGGCGCTACAACCTCTTTAGGTCTGGTTCACAGATTTCGGAATATGTTACATGATCATTTTTCGAATTTAAAGCGATCAGCCTCCAATGAACGACAAACGCCGTCGACTTTTTGGGTATAAGACATGTCGGTTTACTCACGATGTTTTCCTTCACCGTTCGAGCGAATGTTAAATGCGCATATAGAAAGAAAGTCCATTGGTGCACAGTCGGGAAACGATCCTACGACCTAATGGATGAGAGTCGCACGCTGAAGCCACTAGGCCAACACTGCTCTGTATAACAATATTGCGGTAAATTTTCCTAATAAGTACCTCTTTGCTCAATACTTAGGTACTTCCGGTTAACGGAGCCACCGTTTGACTTTTAAATCAGTATTCTGAAATTTTCTTCGGTTCTGTCACTGCCTAACCTATATAAGCCATAAAGAAAAACACAATGACACCAGCACAGCAATACACAAATAAACACAAAGAATATTTTTATCTGTTAAAATAAGCATTTGACCTCAAAAAATGTTCCTGCGCTCAGTCGCTCTAACTAACCGTGAAATTAAACATTTTCGAAGAAACAATTTGTATGAACATTTTAATTTTCTTGTCCATGTTAACCTTTTTAACTAAATTATAGGAAACTGGGCTGTAATTTTTAATCTGCTTCTCGGAAATAACAAATGTATTAGTTACAGTTATTTTTTGATTGTATTATTTATCAATAAGACGGAATTATATTGACGGAAACATACATCACACATACAAGATTTGTAATAAATATATAAGTTATTACAGACGTGTCTTTAAATTGATTCTCAGTCAACTTTTTTTTATAAAAGTATGAGTAACACAACTTAATAGAAAAAGAAAACAATAATAGGTACAAAAATGTAAGTACAGCAAATTATAGTACATACATATACATATGCTGTGCTCTTACAAGTATGCAACGACAAGAAGACTATTCCTGTAATAATTTAAGAGGAATTTCACAAAAACCTATGCCTAACATTTTACGATGTCCCAACTAAAAGTATCGTTTTAGTACATATTATAGTTTGTGCGAATTAAAACAAGAATTAAATTTAAATACCAGCTATGTATATTTTAATAATTACTAAATCAAGCGTCATAAATTTAAACTTATTTATTTAAAAAAGTACGTAAAAATGGCACCTAAAATGGCGTGGCCACAGATTAGTAAAATTGCAATACGTCAGTAAATATAGAAACTGTGTGCCTCCAAGCAGAAAACTCCTTGTATAGTAATACAGACTTCTTGACAGTGGCTTACTCTTCAATCGTAATGGACCATTCAAAAATATTTTAAATTGCGTTATTTTTTGTAGAGTATAGTTATATTACTACATAGAACCGTTTTTACTTACGAAATTCGGATTACGAAGCGGGATTATACAACACTCCAATAAATGGAATTTGAACAAAACCATAATCAACCACAGAAAGTGCTTTTTAAAAATCGAAATATTTATAAAATATTTGGCTTCATCATTTTGTCTTTTAATTTGTTTCAAAATGATATTTTCCTGCTAAAAAAGCCTAGTAAATTTCGAACTTCAATCCCAAATATAATAAAACTACAATAATTGTACAAACAATCCAATTTTCTGAGTATTTTCTTACTAATGGCTATTTTTCCTTCTATTACGAACTAATAGACCATATTTCTGTTTCCTATGAAACTTTTAACGATTCATAGCGAACTAATTTTCTTCATGGTCTAATCATGTTCATACATCATTCTTGCTTCGTCTCTTAAATTGTGTAAAGGAAGCATAACTCGTACGCATTGAAACATTTATGTTCACCAAAAAACGCTAATAATTTAAACACAAATGAAATAAATCCACTGTCTCTGACCGCCGCGACGTAAACATTCATCAACTTGTTACACATAAAGAGATCAAAGATTCGGTTTTGAGGAATTTCGGAGGTGCTTCTTCGATAATAGCAAAGATTTATTTCGTCAACTAATCAATGAATAAATAAATTTTCTGTTATAACGTTTTGATATGATAATGTGAATATGATATCATAACAAAATTTATCAAATTAGTTTTGATGTATGATATTTCGGACTAACTACATGAAACGAAAATTCAATGTTTTTTTACAATATACAGTACCCCCCTTTAACGTGTTTCCGCCTCCTATTTAACGCGGTATTTCCCCTCTTTAACGCGTTGATTTTTCAAGTTAAGTTTCTGTTTGAAGCTTGTAATGATTTGTCGATTCCATAATTGTGTACCTTTGCACCTGTTTCGATTGTGTTGTTATAAAATTAAACTAAATAACTTTATTAAATGTGTGATACTAGTTTTTCAATTGTTAATAAAAACTGTTACGACAGTACTCCTACAACGCGATTTCCTATAACGCGTTCTGGGTTTACCGCGTTATAGGGGAATTATATTACTAGCTATACAAACGTAACCTTCCCCTTTATTTTCTCTTTTTATTATACTATATACTAGGATTTTATTATGTTTATGATAAATCATAAATTGTCATAACAAACTATTTCCGTAATTTAAGTTATATTTGAATTTTCGCAAAACTTTATAGAGTTTTGTGTAAAAAGTCCATATTCTAAATAATTACTGTAAAAGAGGGTCGATAATCTTTGAAATTCCCATATCAGCATCTCAGTATTCTTGAATTCTCAATTCAACAAAGTGACGTCAGATCATTTGTTATTTTCAAAGATGTAACAATTCTTATAATAATTCTGCAAAATTAACAAACGGTATTTTTCATTTGGGCACGAACTTCATAAAAAACATGATTAATGTTAACAGACAACGAATTAATGGGGCTTTGTAAATGTAAAAGTTTATGTAAAATATTGAATAATTACAATTAAAACTAAATTCAAGTCGTTCTTTAAGAGACATGACTTCTCAATCACTATTACTAGCGCGGTGGAGTAATTAGAATACTTTTTTTCACAGCCCTGCCCTTAACACCACGGACACCGTCATGGTCGTGAATTTCATCATCATCATCACTAGCGAGCCCTACCTTACTCTCCTGGCACAATGAATCGACATATTTCGTATAAATATATAAAATCCTTTTCATATCGCAATGCGTGACCAAAGATAGTGAAAATTTGACTTTCAGCAATGAAAGAAGCCATTTAGAAAATATTAAATTAAGTTCACCATAGATCAAAAGGAAAGTAAAAAAATTTTACCCAACCTTAAATAAGTGTCAACGTAAAATAATTTTGAGTCTTATTCAAACATCTCAAAAAATATATCCTGTAATCGCCACAGAATAAAACACTTTATTAAATAACGGTATTAAAATTTGGACTAAATCCTAACACTGGAATACATGTAACAAAATATTTATTTATGGGCTATCAGTGAAGACGTATAAATAGTGTCGCACAGTATGTTCCAAGACAATCTATTACAACGCCAAAATTGAATTTATTTGAAGCTTACGTAATATATTTTCGTCATTAACTCAAAGCTACGTAAATGAACGATATTTTCCCAAACAAATGCACCGGGATCGGATCACAATAGGCTTTCAGCCATGTTTTGTTTCATCTTTCCACGATTTCCATTTTCACGTTACCTATGAGCCACTGGCCGGTGGGACGCACTGGGTGGAATTTTGGGGCCCTGTTACTTAATAGGGACATCCTTTTAAGTATCAGTATAATTGGAACTATAATAAGCGCATTCATATCTTAGTTGGTCAGGCCCTTAATTTCGTGCTAAGCTATCATTGGTTCTGGGTGGCTGGGTACAGTAAATAAATGATACTGTCCGGTTCCCAAGACACCCAAAAAATAACTGAAAGTAATGGTTAAGGCCGCACTTAGGCTTTTGTGTATGAAATAAGTGAATGTTTTGTTATATAATAAAATTATAGGAGTACATTGTCTTCACATTTAAATTTTTAACAAATGTAACAAATATTGTAAACCTATCTTAAAAGAGTAAGTGTGGAGTTTCTTGCCCATTCTTCTCCACACGAAACTACCTTTTGGAAGGGGCAATTAGAATCTTCTTTATATATTTTTTTTGACACGTTAAAAAGTGCCATTTTAGATGGTCTAAATAATTGAAATAAATTACTTGACTTTGACTTTGATAAATCTTTATCGCCTCAGATACAAGCATAATAATATTGACCTATAGGTGAAATGTTAGTATTGAAAAATTTTTAGAGCCCCAGATAAATATATCAAATACGTCCCCATTCCATAGCCTGAAAGTGGATGGAATTGAGTGCCTTTTAGCCTTCGCAAGTGGGCTTATTATTCTGTAGCACCGGAATTAACTCTACACCAACTTTGTAGGCTTCGGTTTGATTGCGATACATCGCATATCTATTTATTCTAATTCAAAAACGATTGAAGTTGTGTCAATTTTCTCAAACACGAAGTAATTGCAAAATTATTATGTATTTTTAATGTTCCAATATAGTGTCAGCTAAGTCACAGGCGAAAATAAGTACAAAGTACACTTAATTGAAAATAAAGTAATATTGAATTTTGTACTAACAATTTATTTAATTAGTAACACCAAAAATGCTTGCAAGAAGGTTGATAAT
Source organism: Pieris napi (assembly GCF_905475465.1). Taxonomy (NCBI): domain Eukaryota; kingdom Metazoa; phylum Arthropoda; class Insecta; order Lepidoptera; family Pieridae; genus Pieris; species Pieris napi. The sequence goes on from NC_062234.1 coordinate 11,941,061, forward strand.
TATGTGTTATCAATACAAAAATAAAAACTAGAAACATATTTTTCATATCAGAAACGATTTCTTTACGCTCCTGTCATGCTGTACTTGGTACAACTGGCAAATAAAATATAGCAACCGGATTACAGCAGACAGTTTAACTGAAGGTTTACTTGCAACCACTACATGGAGTTAAGCGGATTATAATATTGAACTGGCAAACTGAGGCTGGGGCTAATGTAAATTGTTTAATAAACATTTTCTTTGCCAGACTGTAATCTGCTTGTCTATTATCTGGCTTTCTCAAAATGTAACAAACAGAAATACTCTTATATTTTTATTTTTAAATCCTTTTTGTTTCATAAGGGACGTACATAAATATACACATAGAATGCAACTGTGTTGCTACAACCGATTTGTTTATGTTTCCTTTAAGGTTTTCGTTAACGAATATAGCATTATGTGATTGACCATTGGTGCACGTAATATAAGATTCGAAAGGGCAAGATCACTCGCTATAAGGACAGCAGCAGTGTTTGCTTAGGAGTGTTATGCAACCTATTATTGTATAGCAGTGTTGGCCTACTGGCTTCAGCGTGCCACTCTCATCTGTGAGGTCGTAGGTTCGATCCCCGGCTGTGCACCAATGGACTTTCTTTCTATGTGCGCATTTAACATTCTCTCTAACAGTGAAGGAAACCATCGTGAAGAAACCGGCATAGTTTAGATTAAAAAAGTCGATGCAGGTAGGAGGCATGCATCAGGCACAGGAGGCTGATCACCTATTTGCCTATTAGGTTAACAAATGATCAAAAAACATATACAGAAATCGGAGGCCCAGATCTAAAAAGGTTGTAGCGTCACTGATTTATTTTTTAATTTTAATATTTAATACAACCGGGGCAAATGGGCAGGAGGTTTACCTGATTTTAAGAGCCGCCCATGAACTCACACTCTGCCAGAAGGGTTGCAAGTGCGGTGTCAGCCTTTTAAAAATGGCACGCCCTGAGTGTAAATAAGTATTGTTAACAAATAAAGTCCCTGAGTTACAGGGCATGCTTCATATCATGTCAGTTTAGACTGTTTCTTGTTTATTGTGTCCACAATATAAATTCGTTGGTTGGCCTAGAAATGTGGGTTAGAACCCATATGCATTGTCATCTAAGCTACTGACGTCACAGGAGACCGAAGAGCCGGCAGCTACCTCGGACAAAGAATTAGTCTAGCTATTCAAAGGGGGAACGCTGCCAGTATCTTCAGAACCTTGCCTAAAGGGACTCCTTCTAATAATATATTTTATTGTAATGAAATTATTTTGGATTTTACTTTGAACTTTTATAAATATTACTACTTTCGGTATTGGTAATTGGTTCGGACACATTTTACCTACACAAAGTAGTACAAATTTAAATAGTAAATTACAAATAACGATTTTGCACTCAACCTAGAAACAGAATGTCCATACTGTCGTTAGGCAAATCGCTAGTTGGTATTTAGCTATTTTTTACCTTATAACTACCGTTAATGAGAGACAGCAGGTGACATTATCGCTTTAATTAAAAAGAGTACCATAATGTTTCGATAAAAAGCTGATAAAATATGTTTGCAAGCCAGTGTTTACCGCCTACCGCCTAGTCGTGTGGTGCATTCAGCCAATTTATAAGTTTTCCTTCATATTTACACCATGCGACTATAGAGAATTAAAATAAATATGTCGCGTATTATACAGATATTCTGTCTGGGCAATTTATCGGTTTTGATAAGCTGTGCATGTAATAATAGCGTTACATCCCCCTTATAGGGTCATGGCCTCATTAGTTTTAATTCTATGAAGAAGTAGGTGAAACCTTCTGTAGCTGACACATGTCATAGATTTTTGAGTTTAGGTGATGCCGATTTTCTCAGTTTCACATAGATAGGAAAATCTATTGGTGCACAGTCGTGACTCGAATGCACAGTTTCAGGGATGAGGGGAGGGTATCAGGCTTAGTTCTATATACATACAATAATGTAATCATAAATATTTCTAATTACAAATTATTTCACAGCTTTAGTTAGCAATCTTCATAATCAAGTTGTAGACTACAATACAAATATCTACAGTTATTATCCAAAATAAATCTATACAGTCAATGGTACGCACAGTAAATTACAATAAATTGATTATCCAATAATAGAACTCGCCATACTTACTAATTAATTAAATTTGTATAACCCCGACTGTCACCAATACCTTACCTATGTACGAAATTTATATTCGGTGATAATACTATACACCCTGTAAGTTTTACCGACCCAAAATCCTATCTTATAATCGACCAAAAGCTGAATAAACTACAATAAGTAGTAGAGCTTAAAGTAGCCCGGCTTCTACAACTTAAACCTTTTCACAAAAGTTATATTCCTTCCTTTTTTTATTATAAAAACGAGCCCAAAAAGGGCAGTCGTCAAAGTCTATGGATACCAATTTTAGTGGGTGGTGCCATTGAGACCTTCACTCTTTTTTTGAACAGTTGGAGGTCGTATATATCGTCCCATGGAAGACTCCCTACAGCCTTGCGATTCTGTAACTCACTTTTCGAACTCACACAGCGGTTTTCACAGCGGCGGTCGGGCTCAAATCAGTCGTAAAGCAGTCATTTTATGATTTTACATTCTGATAAGGTCCCTCTTTATAGTTTATTGTTTATCAGAAACGCCGCTGTGAAAACCGCTGTGTGAGTTCGAAAAGTGAGTTACAGAATCGCAAGACTGGAGTCGATTCCACATTAGTTCGCAAAAGAAAATGTCTCGTGAAGCGGACCATGGAAGATATCCAGCCATCAAGGTGATTTTTAGTATGAAACATAGTTCTTTTATTTTATCGTGTCGTAAATACGAAAAGCCATTGGCTGTATGAATTTATTATTAATACGTCGCGACTCGTCACGCTAGCGTTTTTACACTTAATGTGTACCTGCGGTCCCCGGGAAACTTTTATCTGAAAAGGAAATGACAATTTATTGCTTTCTATTTGATTTAAGCCCTTTAAAGCTATATTTTAGCCGTTAACTGGGAATTTTATGAAATGTTTTGGTTCGTCTAGTTTCCTAACCTTTTTTGTGCCATGCATTAGTCTTTCTAAAATTCTTATGTAACATACATCATTTTTAACATAAAAAAATTGGATTGTTCCCTTAAGGAATAAGGTTTGAGGAATAAACTACTAGGAAATGGTTTAGGAAACACAGTAAGTATATTTTCAAAACATATAAAGAAAAACTGAAATAAAAATTACAAGTTTTAATACATTTTCGAATAGCCGCCCCTTAGCAATCAAATTGCCCCTCTAGAAAGTGCTTATTGTAAGACATAGTAATATTTATATTTGAGTGAAATCCCGAAATTAGTATTAGATAAATAAAAATAAATTTATTTAAAAAATAATTTATTTCTTTTATGGGAATGATAATAAGTGTGATATAGAAGTGCAGTATCGAAAGTAGCCTAAAATATATACCTATAACATACGAGCCTCCTGGACAGCCATAAAAATCAAACTACCGCAGCCCATGTACATCTGTAAGTGAATGCGTCGGCTGCCTTTAAGTAAAAGCCCCCCACTGGGAGCATATTCTACAGTTTGCTAATTCGCAATAGGAAATGCGAAGTGTAAAAGATTTCCAGCCATCGAGGTGGTGCCGATGAAATCAAAATGTATGATAATCAAATTATTTATTTAATGAAGGGTGCAACTCAGCAACGTCATTATATCAGCTCATTAGTTGACGAATGACTTAAGGATGCTTAGGGTAGTGAAAAACCTTTTTAGTTGTTGATTGAAATCTTCACTTCGCTTAATTAACCGTTAACTTTTAATGAAAAACTCCGATTGTGGCTGGTAGTAATGCAAATATTTATCTATATAACCTCGTTGGTTCGAATGCCAAGGTAATCATTGTTTAAAGCATAATGAAGTGTACTATGTACTACAAGTAAATTATAACTATTATTTATCGGCAAAGTCAACATTACCTTATATTATTATTCATTTGCTAACAGCTTGTTATTAGTAAATAATAATAAACGCCTATAATTTTTTTCGAGCAATTATTTCCACTTGAATTTTGCTGTTAACTTACGTCTGATGGGCATATTTTTCAATGTGACTAAATATTAGTTAATACTTATGTGGAAACAGCGGTCTACTGGGGCATTTCCTAACCAATTTGACTTAGGGTCTTTCAAGAAAAGAGCGTACCAATTCTTAAAAGGTCGGCAACGCACTTGCGAGCCTTCTGGCAATGTGAGTGTCCATGGGCGGCGGTATCACTTAAAATCAGGAATTTACCAGCGTTATTAACAAATTTTGTTTTTGCAATAGCAAAAATTTAATTTAATCCCCCATTGTAGGCACACTTTTTAAATACGCTTTTTGGTAGTTTATCTACGTAAAATTGATATAAAATCTTCTATTATATAAAGTTCCACCTTTATAGAATACTGCATAAAAATGAGAATTCAGACGCGTGACTCACACAACAGTGAAATTTCTTTATTAAAACTAGAATTGGTATAGGCTCTACGGTAGATAAAATTACCGTTGTTTATATTTTTACCCTTATGTGAGGCCTGTTTGTTTTATAAAAGAATATTACTCTACACGTCTAATACATGTAATATTATAAGTTCGAAGTAACTGATTGTTTGAGCGCGCTATAAAAGAAACTAATAGTTCGAATTGAAATTTATCAAAAAACCCTTTCTAAATTTAATTTTAAACTGCTGGATATTCTTACTTGACCAGGCCAAGCCCTGATGTGCTGTACCCAATGAGAGGATGATGAAGGTGGGAGGAACAACGGAGCAGTTACAGTAAATTTACCAGATGAAGAGGGTTTATTCCAAATTATACAGTGTATGTATAAGCAATGTAACAATTTCTTGAAACTTGATTACTACTAATGAAAAAAGCAAGATACGTGAAAGTTTTTCAACAGAAATAGCATTCGTTAAGGAATAGATATTGAACGTACCATCAGCAAATATACGTCTTGCCATTGGCTACTCTGCCGCGTGGATTTGTCAGTGTACCAGCACTGAGTGCGCTTGGTACAGTCAGCAAACATTTTTAAACATATTTTAACCAGTAACACATACTAAAAGAACGGCCGATCCCATGTTATTATTACATACTATAATGAGGACTAAAGTATAAAAATCGCTTGCAAATATTGCATTTAATGTATAAAATATTTGTATATACTTCAAAAATTATATCAGTACAATCATGTCATGATGATGGCCTTAACAAGTATTAGACGCTAAAATTGAAAAGGCCCAAAAGCCTCAGAGCCTCATGACCTACTTATTTGTTGGTGAAGCGGCGAATAAATAAAATAATATTTTCGTAAAAAGTGTGCAGCTACGGAAGCAGTGACGTGCAACGTGTGGTGAGGTCAGTGACCTCAGGTGAATGAACGAGACGTTAGCACATGACACGCTCGCCCGGCCCGCGCTCCCCGCAGTTCCATCACACTATTTATTGGCAAAAACTAAATAATAATTTCATTGTGCACATAATTATAAAAAAACACATCAAAGAAACCGCAGCAATCTGAAGCCAGCAGCCCATGAGGAGTTTGAACGTCGCTGTATTATTCTTTCTTAACACTAACTATTACTCCTTGGCTCTTACTGCATGTAATATCTTCTTTATAATGTTACCAGTAAGAAAAAATCCCAAGTATTAGAAAATTAGTAGTGTGGTTGCGTTTAGTACAGAGAGCTCGCTCGGTTGCCAGATCCCTTTCGGGCAGGAAATTGAGTGAATGTTTTCCAATTTAATCGCATCTGTGTTGATACTTTACGGTACTATGTAGTCTCCAGCCAGAACGTGGACCGAATTCGAATCTACCCTCCGTTTTATTATTTTAATTTTAAATAAATATTGATACTGAAACGTATTTTTACGGTTTTGTTCAAATTTGCTTTGGAAGCGAGAATTAGGTTTGGAAGATATACTTTTATGACGCGACCCAACTGTTTTTCTTTCGAATTTTCTTGATTTTCACTTTGGGTATTTTTGTATTCGGGATTATCAGTACAATGTTTTAAGAAATTCACGGAAATGGTATATATTTCTATGTGTGGAAATCGGCTATTGTAATTGAAATTAAACGGCTCTATGCAGCTTTTACTTGTTGTGCATTATTTTGTCCGCTTATTTGTAAGTAAGATACAGCTACATATATATAAATATTATAAAATAAAACACTTATACAAATATAAAAAAATTATATACAAAGCCAAAACGGACAACATTGTTAAACAAATAATAAAAAACAGAAAGCCTAAGTCAATTAAGTACATTAATATTTAAAAAAAATAAAACTTAACTTTAACGTAAACCAACTACAAATTAATATTTTGAAGAAAATATTAATTAAAGAATTGTTACATCTGCTAAATAAAGTCAATGTCTTCCCGCTTCCTAAAATATATACAAAGTAATCATAAATAATAATTAAAAATGTTTTACCCTTTAATGCTTTATTTTATTTTTATTTATTTATTTATGAACATATTCACGCTTTTTCGCCGAAGACATAGGCAGACTACGGGCCTCCATTTGCTACGGTCCGACAGGTACAAGGCCTACGCAACTCGACTTCACCATCCATGATATATAAAAAAGACAATCGTTATTCCGTTCTTTTACCTTCTCATATAATCTATGTTCATTATATATTCTGGTAAAATATATCTTCTTGATATACGTATGCTTATGAAAATGAATTAACAATTTAACCCCAAATGAAAAACTTAAGTAAAAATTAACATTCAAACTCTAAAAATTTAAATGTGTTGGACGATAAAATTTTCCCCACCCCATTTGAAAGCTACTTATGAGTTCCATAGACACTATTCATTTTCCATAAAAAACTTAAAAATCTTTTGAAACGTCGCTCTCATTATGAATTAATAAAAGACCCTGGAGTCTAGCGAAAAAGTTAATTATGAACGTCGTGGAAGAGTTAATTACTAGCTAATATGCGACGTTGAGTGGACGGGCTGGCAACACTGTGGGGAAAAAGAAAAAGAGTTTTCAATCTTACCACAGAATATATTTTTAATGCTTTGTTAAAACAAAAGATAAAACGTGTTTCTATATTAAATACTTTTATACTTTGCAGAAATTAAATATGCTTTAAAGCTGTGTTTGATAATTGTTAGAATTGGGTTTTCAACGACCTCTTAAATCGAATTCAGATGATGCAAGGAAGAAAAAAAGTAATAATACTCCAAACAATGTTCAACTTTTCAGTCTCCGGTATGCACACTGTATCTGTCTGTAGGTTCTCGCTAATATGCAGCGATTCCTTCTATAGTTTTCTGAAACAAAATTTTAAACAATTGAAATCTGATACCAGCCCTGCGATTCTGTAACTCACTTTTCGAACTCACACAGCGGTTTTCGCATCGGCGGTCGCTCTCAAATCAGTCGTGAAGCAGTCATTTTATGATTTGGCATTCTGAAAAGGTGGGAGCTTGTAGTTTATGGTTTATCAGAATGCCAAATCATAAAATGACTGCTTCACGACTGATTTGAGAGCGACCGCAGATGCGAAAACCGCTGTGTGAGTTCGAAAAGTGAGTTACAGAATCGCAGGGCTGTATGCATAATACTATATATAGGTGAGTAAATTTACCAGAGCAGTGTTGGCCTAGTGGCTTCAGCGTGCGACCCTCCCTGAGGTCGTAGTTCGATCCCCGGCTGTGCACCAATGGACTTTCTATATGCGCATATAACATTCGCTCCAACGGTAAAGGTAAACATCGTAAGGAAACCGGCTTGCCTTAAACCCAAAAAGTCGACGGTGTGTCAGGCACAGGAGGCTGATCACCTACTTGCCTGGCAAATGATCATGAATCAGATACAGAAATCTGAGGCCCTAAAAAAAGTTGTAGTTAAATTATAAAATGAACGGATATAAACATGAAATTCGTGAGCAACTGTTACTGTAAAGCACTCGAAACGTCGAGTATACATGTAATAAATTCGCGTTTATAACGGGAGAAGTTTTCTTTAAATGTATTACTCGTGTAAGCCTTTGAACATTATAGATGTCATAGACACCAAATTGATATAGAAAAAATAACGTGTCAATGTAAAATTTATTTGTAAAAACTATTTTAAAAGAGTTTCTCCATATGAAACTACCTTTTGACGACTCATTGGTCTAGTGGTTAGTACCCCTGACTGCGAATTCATGGGTCCCGGGTTCGATCCCCGGCTGAGACGAACATCGATGTGATGAGCATTTGGTGTTGTGCTTAGGTCTTGGGTGTTTAAATATGTATTTATGTCTATCTATTAATAATATGTATGTATATCCGTTGCCTGGTACCCATAACACAAGCTTCACCAGCTTAACATGGGACTAGATCAATTGGTGTGAATTATATTTAAAAAAAATTAATTTACTTTTACTAGAGTCATTTTTTAAATATTTTTAAGTAGTAATTTTATCTTCAATTAGTGGCTTTTTTATAGGCCTAATGGTACTTACGAATTAACGCCACCGCGGCAAAAATTCTGATAACGATTTAGAAATCCGTCTATTTAGAAAATGTCGATTATTTCCTAACCACTTTCACGTACCGGAAACAGTTATTTATATAAAATATTAATATGCTAACCTAACCTAACCAAACAATACGGATTTCTAAATCGTTACTAGAATTTTCGCCGCGGTGGCGTTAATACGTAAGTACCGGCCTAATTGAAATAAATGATTTGACTTTGTATGGAATTACGTGTACAAGTTTTTTTTCGCATCGAACAAGGAGTTTTGATACGGACACATGCGCCAATGGACAGTGCCAGAAGGTTCGCAAATGCCTTGCCGGTCTTTTATGACGAGACGCTCTTTTCATAATTAGCACCGAGTCAAAATAGTTCGAAAATTTCAGTGGAAATACGTTTGATGACGGTGGCAAAAATTTATCTTTGCATTCGTGAAGTATAGTTGGAAGGGAATTGTTAGCAGCAGTATTAGTAAATTCGTATGAATAATTTAGCGGAATGGCGGCCGCGTACCGAGTTAATTTCTAGCTGAACACGGACTAATATTCAATTTATATAGAGTTGATACAACTTATAACTATTTTCATTTGGTCTCGAGTTAACATGTAGTCCTTTTTTTATCATATATTTTTCATAGCAGCCCTCACTGCTTTTTTATTTTATACTGTAGATACAGTTTGCCCAGGTATGTAGGTACTCAGATGAATCCGTTTTGCATTTAACCTTAAATATTTATAGTCTCAGGATTTCTCGATACATAGCTTGTACATAAAGATTTTTTATCATTTTATACTATAGATACTGTGAGCCCAGATATGTACTTAAACTAATTCTTGTGGTATTTACCTCTAAAAAATTAATGTAGTCAATCGCAGGAAATCTCAAAAATATCTTATACGCCTAAGGAATTTGGCATTTATCAATGGTTTAATAAAACTTGTGGCTAGGACAAATGTTAGTTCTGTCAAATTCAATATTTTATCTATTGAAGCACGAAAACGTAGATTTTCAAATATTTAGTTTACTTTTAATAATTTTGTACGTTGAACAAATCAAAGATATATCCAAAAACGACCACGATTTATAATTTATGTGTATCAACAGCTCTATATGATATAAGCACATTTAACAGAAAGTGTACACGGGAAACATAACAGGCGTACAACAACAATATTTCAAGAAAACTGCACTTGCTACTTCGATGTTGGATAATCGCGTGCCTGCTTCAGCGCTGAGGATTGTTTGTGAACTACTCAGATACTAACTTGAGTTGTTTAAATCACGTTCCGTCTTTGTTTTTTTTTACAAGTTTCGTGCTCAAAGTCCAATTTAAATTTTTATCTAGAATATGTTGAATATCTTCGTGACGTCATTAAAAGTATCGTATACGTACAACGAAACTTTAATAGCTATTTCTGTATTTTTCACTCTCGTGTCAATATGTTGTTGCATAAACGTGACAAAAAAATTTTGACTAAGGAAAAAAGTTGAAGGAAAGTTCTGTAATTAGAATTCTATTTAAATAATTTTTCTGTGCATACAATGTTGTTTAGTCCGAAATAATTAATATTTTGTTGTAATACGCGTTTATTAATGACGTTTTATTTAAATTATTTGCAAGAAAATTAACTAAGCGGACAACGGACAGTTACCAAATAACCAGAGACAGTAAATAATTTAAAACATTTAAAGCAATAGATTGTCATAACCGCAAAACAGCGTGTACATTCCCAGTACAAAATGGCGAGAATAAAATTCAGTACCTTAGCTGTGTCTAAGAAAGGTAGACACATAAATCGAGTTGGTATGATTTAACTACTTTTAGCACCTCGCTCCTACATTTTTATATATTCCAGCATTATCTTCCCGGGTACAGTCGGAAAGTAAAGTGCTTTCGACAGTAAATTCCACTTTATATTATTTTCCACTTATGAGAAAATATTTTATTATAATTTATATTAATATAAAAATAATATTTTATATTATATATACAAATGGCCATCAGTTTCATGAAAATCAAAATAATGATGCATTTTGCTCAAAACCAAAGCACTTTTCCTTTAATTTTTCTATAAAACAACTGACAAGCGATGATCTACGATCTACGCTTAAAAATATTACAATTGTTGTATTGTTGGGTATAAACACAACAAGAAAAACAAATATCATAATTTGATACATTATAAATGAACGCATTTTATACAGCGTTAATCCTGAATTCAATTCCTATCTCCACTTTCCTGCGTGACAGTACATCTGCATATATTTGCCATATTTCCCTCGGACACACATTACGTCCCCGGAACGTATAATATAACGATAACTAACGTCCAGGCCATAATCTAAGATCAAATCTGAATAAATTCGGGGTTCAGAGCCTCTACGATTTATTTTTATAGTGATATCAATAACTATTAAAATAACTGATGTATCAAAACAAAAGTAAGTAAATTACATGAAATAACAGCGAACTAAATAGAGTATATGGAATTATTATAACGGGAATCACCAATGAAAAACTTGTAGAAGACTGTTCCTTTTCAAGGCGTTATATCGGCACAAAGTTTTTATTAGTAATCATAACAATCAAATATACAGTATTAACATTTTTTTAATCTACATAGTAATAATAAAAATAAATAAAAAGAAAATTTAAACAAATTTAAAAAGTTTGGTCCTTGTGGCAGTGTACCGTTAACGCTGGCAGCATTTCCTCGTTGTATTGCGATATTTGTTCTGGGGTCATCGGTACTATCTAGCAGGCGCCAACTTAAATCTTTAATTAGCGCCTGTGCACTTGAACCCCACGGCCCAAGAGTCTCTACTCCAAAGGGAACACAATCGAAAGTGGAGGAAAGACTCTTTTATTTTCCGGCTGCTCTGCGGCCGCCCTAGATTTTTTGCTTGACCGTGGGAGATGAGACGGGGCAAACGAGTCGAAGAAGCATCCTATACCAAAGCCCATCCCATCTTTTAAGGGATAAACGACATCCCATTCGGCCGCTTGCCATCGTCTCTAGGCGTTAGGTATATTAAGAGACCTATGGTCAAGTTTAAGTGTATATTGAAGTGAATCATTAGTATGTATATAGGAAGTATTATATGAAGAATATATATTGTTAAGCAGTTTGTGCGTGCTTGTCGGCTCTGGGAGACAAGTGTACGCGAAGGCTATTTGTTATTGATCTTGGTAATAAAATTGTATGTACTTACTAACTAAAACTGATCTGTATTATCTAGTTATTATTATCAGTGTGCCTTAAAAGTGACCAATCTAGATTTTGACATGTGCTTTAGCCTCCGAATTGAGAATCTCTCAGCGATGGTTGACTTAACTCCCATTTAGATGCAGAGAGTTTCTCGTCTCGAAGGTATGATTATCGAAAGTATATAAAAAAGTTTCTTCGTCTAAACATTCACACCTCTTGCTCTTCCACTTTTGCCTCGCAATGGAAAATTTATCATTAAAAAATTTATATATCATCTCGATCTCTTGAGATTCGATCATGATATCGGGATGATCTCATGATGATCATGATATGACTCGATCATATTGAGGTGTGCTCGGACTCGCCTTGGAGCATTGGATTTACAGTACGTGCGCCCATGTAATAAGCAAGATAATATTCCAAAGTGTAAACTGAGACTAGCAGTAACCACTCTGTTTATCTAAATTATGAACCATTACTGCGCTAATTGGGCCCCGGATACGATTACCACTTTAATGATATCTTCAATAAGCCGCTTATCATATACTATCGAATTACTTGGTTTGGTCTAATTCTCTGAAACATTATGAATTTATAATAAACATAATAAGCTTTATTTACATAAACAAGTGACAGTTTATGTATAGTAATTCTTAATAGGCCGGCAACGCACTTGTGAGCCTTCTGGCAATGTGAGTGTTCATGGGCGGTATCACTTACCGCCTAAGCGCCTGTGCACTTTTTTTGAACTCTTCGTGTTTGTGCTTCTGCTTGTCACATTAAATCTTGAATATTTTCCCTTTGTGTACGAATGTATAGTGGCCAAACGTTGGAAAGTTTTTGTAAATAAAAAAAAATTAACCCACTGGCAGTACGTTTGATTCCCAGCGATGTTTGCTAGTTTTACACACACACAATTACACATTCACATCATCATCACACATTCATCATATATTTATTTATTGTTATTTTTTCTCTTTTCTTCTTTTATATTTAACGAGGGTACTCGTTTTAAAACCAATTGTGTTGGTTATTTTTGTTGAAACTTTGTTAATTTAAAGAAGGGCTAGGCTTCCCTGTCACAGGTCTCTGACTTACTAGTGAGGCCTCAATCTGAATTCTATTGTACATAGCTAAACAAATAAAGAATTTTGAATTTGATTTTTTTAATCCGTTTGTATAGTTCCGTAGGAGTAATAAAAAAACTCTTTGTTTATATATAATAAATGATTCAATAATTATATATAAACAATTATTTATCCATAGATAACATCAATAATGGATTAACAGAGCTAAATTTCATATTAATGTATTGAAATAATAATTTATGTTTCAACTAATACTCTCATAAGTGCTTGTGATCCCCGATCCATAACTGTTTGAATAAATAATTACTACGAGTATCAATACTGAATTATACAGATACAGATCGCGGGTATTCTATGGAAAACGCATGTGAAAGTAAGGCAGGATTGTGTCACGGCTTTTATTGGGTCAAACGTGTGCCGACAAAGCGCAGTGGTGGCCTAGTGGCTTCAGCGTGTGACTCTCATTCCGGAGATCATGGTTCAATCCCCGGCTGTGCACCAATAGGCTTTTTTTCTATGTGCGCATTTAACATACGCTCGAACGGTGAAGCAAAACGTCGAAAGGAAACCGGCTTGACTTAGACCCTAAAACTCGACGGTGTGTGTCAGGTACAGAACGCTAATCACCTTGCCTATTAGAAAAATAAAGGATCATGAAACAGGTACATACAAATCTGAAGCTCAGATCTAAAAGGTTGTAAGCCACTGTTGATTGCCGGCTAAATACATGACATGACAATTTGAATTGCGAGAATTGTTTTAAACAATTTTTATCCATTTAATTTTATTCTAGCACATATTTTATCACAAGAATAATCTCCGTGGTATATCTCACGAGATTTGAGTGTTGAGTAAGCGTATAAGAATGAATTCGAAGTAGATTTGCTGAGCGTTAGATATCGTAGCGTTGTCGTCGCGAGCGATCCAATTTCCTCTCAAATATTATTTATTTAGATGATATTTTTCAAAGTTACAATTTCTGCGGTTTATATTAAAGGATTTTTATCATGATATATGGGAAGAAATGGATCAAAATAAATTGCTTAGTATTCGCTAGAGAGGATTGAGCATGGTCAGTAGCACTGATGGACTAAATATAAATAAGTTCAATGACGTTACAAGCTTTTATGGGCTGCAATCTAAGGACATGACCTGGAACGGCTTATGATAGCAGATCAGCGTCTCTCTCCGTGTCTAATATACAGTTATTTTTTACGTAATACGCATAAATATTATGAAGTTCTTGTTACATACAGAACAAGTGTCACCACATAGGATAAAATATCGATTGAAGCACAGCTGGCCTTTAAATGCATGACCTCAGGGATCACGAATATGCTTCTATCTCTAGGTTTTTACTGCTAGTTAAATTCGTTTGAGTATTTGTACTATCTATTCATGATTTAAATTAAATACGAAGTTATTCTGCAAATTGTAGTACTGGAATTTTCAATAAATGTGATACTGCGATATATTCCCTTTGGAAAGAAAAAATTATACTGGCATTGTCCAGACATTAGGTATATTTGCTACCTATTTCGGTGGTTAAAGTAACATTTCTGGTGTCGTAAATTTCAATACTCGCCGCGGTACTCAATTATTTATCATAAAGATTTTTTTTAAATAGGTAAATTTAGCTTTTATTTTATTTATTTATTAACACTTCGTTGCAAAAATATAATACAATTTACATAATTAAATTAAAAGGAGGACAACTGGCGGCCTTATCACTTTCGAGTGATCTCTTCCTGGCAACCACAGAGACAGAAAAAAATTAATGCATAAGACAAAATTATTTCGACAAAACTAAAACAGGAACAAAAACTAAACTTAAACAGTCACATGAAAAAGAAAAAGTGCACATGACTCACGATAGTTTTATATCAGTTTTACATCAGTTAGGGATACTATGTTACTTTAATAAAAGATATATAAATAATTTAAACCTGAATGGTGACTATGTCAAACAAAATATGAAGAGATAATTGTATCCTACAAACAACTAACACCTATTACATCTATTGGAAGGCTAAATATTCAGTTTCTGGTGACTATGTACTCAATTATATACCACATTTCTTGTATTTGAGGGAATGTATAATAAAAATATACAATACGTTAAATAAATGGAAACACTGAATTACCCAGATGAGAGCAAACCCCGCGGCTCTGATCCAATCGAATTCGAGCGATTAAACAATGGTTGAATTATGGCAATAACTCGATAAAAGTAATGCTGACAGAGTCATTTAATTAATTGTGGGTTAATTTAATTTGGAATATCGTTTGTGAAATGAACCGTTAAATCATTTGTGTAAGCTAAACGTTGATTAAATTTAATTTTCATAATTTTAGACTATAGATGTCGATTCTGCAATTTAATATGGTTGGAATTTATAATTTATTTATTTATTTTGTAATGATTTATGTATTTCTTAACTTAAAGAATTTCCCAGCGTGGTCCAAGGTGAAGGTACAAATACACAATATATTACTTACAGGGGCACCCAAAGTTATTCAAAATATTCGGGTCTAACGTCAAAGGGAGAGCGATAGAGGCTGATGGGACTCCATGAATGGGGACATACAAGACTCATAGGACTTTAAATAAGTCAAATACACAAAGTGGTTTAATAATTTACTTACTGATTTATTGATCATTTTATTTATACGTTTTTATCCTAGACACTTTTCTATATTAAATATCCTTATTATTAAATTAAGTTAGACTTAAATTACTCATTAGTCTTAAGTTAGATCTAGATCTAACTAGATCGTAATGTTCCATAATGTCTCAGTGAAGACATCTATTAAAAAAAATATTAGCTCGTTACATATGAAATTGGCGTTTTGTATGGGAGGAACAAAAACTATTTTTTTTTAAATAGAATGTATTTAATTAATCAAAATATGTACCATTGCTATCTATGCTATCTAAAAACGCACTGTGTTTTCTGGAGCAGTGGTACCACGGTCGTCACTCTATTTATAAGATATTATATTTCTATTATTATACATTCTCTAATTATATACACAAATAAAAAAAACGGAAATATGAAATTAATCTTGGTTTTAAAAAACAAATGCACGAGTAAATAGCTGTATAAAATTGAATTTGGAATACCCAACCAAAGAGGAGATATTTGAGGTCAAAGTGGCCAGTACGACAAAATTACAATTTCCAAGAACCAAGTGCCTGGAGAAGCGCACCGCACTACACATATAAATAATTTAAGCATTAAATAAACAACAAATTTAAGCAACCAGCTTTATGTAATACCTAATTATGTTAAATAGTTAAAATAAAAGCTGTTTAACAATCATTTATAACCACATATGTTGAATAGTTGTTATAGTCAATACTAGACTCAATAAGCAGAATATGAAGCAATACAATAAACAATAAATCTGCGAGTCGGTGCAGTCTAGTCGCATTATACTTGTACGTGACCACACGGTTGTATATAACTATAATCACTGTAACTCACTTTAATCGTTTTGCTAGTATTAGTTTGTACACCCAGCTGTGAAAACTAGTCGCTTATTTCATAAAGTTTGATATTTGATAGAGGTAGTGCCAGAGAAGAGCCAGTTGGAAAAGGTTCTATAAGAGATCCTTGAAAAAAAACTTTTTTATACAATTTTAAGTGTATCTTTTATAAATATGTTTTTTTTTTTTCAAATGTAACAGGGGGCACCTAATGTTAGCAGAGGGCTTACAAGTGCATTGCCAGCCTTTCGGAATTGATACGCTCTGTTTTTGAAGGACCCTAAGTCGAATTGGTTCCGAAATACATCGCTAGGCATCTGGTGCCACATGTGGCCTAAAAACTGCCTTAAAAAACGCTCAATTGTGGAACGACGGGCCGTGGTTTAGTGGCTAACGTATTCTAGAAGGCTGGGTTTCATACCCAGCAATAAATTGTCTTATCAACGATCAGCTAGTACAGACGGTAGCGAAGAAGCGATATAAGTTAAAAAGTGCACAGAAACGCATTCAAAAAATAATGTTCTACTAAAACATTTTCAACACGAAAACGTCTAACCAAGCTATCTGGAATGGACTGTCTGTTTCCACCAGTTTTTGTCCTGAGCCTCTCTTATTACAGTGTTCAGCTTTGAGCATGATAAGTCTTTCACTTGATCGGTGGATATGTTTGGTGAATGGCCATGCGAATTGCTGCTATGTTACCAACCACGGTCCGTTTATTCAAGTTTCCATCACCTCCACGTACTTACCAAGTTACGCGACCTTAGTTAAAAAGTCAAGATGCAAGTTGCTTCCAAAGTGCTTCCTACAATGCTTTTCTTAGTAGACAAACATAGGGTAAAATATTAACTCCGTTCTTCTTAAAAACCAAATAAGTCTAATTGCACTCTTTAAACTGAAGCACTCTTTCGTCTGTGTGTAAAAAATTGTGTTTACGCTCCGATAAAGAGACACAATTGAGAACTTTAGCTAAAACGGTGTAATTAAATTGATTTATTTTTTATGAAAGGGTATCACTCCAACACAGTCTCTGATTTAGAGAGAGAGAGTTTACCCCCTGAGGGAAGACAGGTTTTCGACTACCGACAGTTCTAAATGTTGTTTAGTATTCGTTTGCGTTTGACAGTTCACTAAACTTTCAGGGAAAGTTGGACTTGTAAAGTGAGCAAAATGCATCCAATATTATACATAAAATAACTTATAAATAAAATTATATTTGATTATATTGCGTGTTGATAGTTAATTTAAAAAAAAAACGTGTGGTTAAAACATATTTCAATCTAAAATAAACTGATGTTTATATGTATATCTATATTTATAATGGGATAAAATATTATTTTCTAAAGTTGAGATTTACCAAATTAATATTATATTCAATCAAGCAACACATGCCTTTTATAAAGATTATGCATTTCACAAAATCCAGTTAAGTTGAGCTCCGAGTTTCGTCCAATATTCGGTTCATTGGTGTCGCAATAGTTACGTGAGGTGTCTAGGGATGCTGGTCGTTTCTACTGAAATAGACTTCAAAACAAAGCACGGATTGTAAGAAGATCCCGCGGGGTCCTGTACCTTGCATTCGCTTTACCGAATTACTGAAATTTCATTCAACTTGCGGACTGAGGACAGATATACGAATATCTGAAACATTTGGATAAGTTATACAAAACACAATGTATTTTTAATATTTGTTGGGCTGTAGCCCGTTTTTTACAATCTTACCTCTTAGCAGAGGCATGTTAAGAGGTAAGGATGGTAAATATAAAAAACTTTGGCGCCCTTTAGGGCAAGGGCTTCTGTATGTTTCGTAATATTTTTTTTTTAGTACGGGATCAGTTTCTTTACACGCCGACGACTGGCCAGTCGGTTTCCTAACGAAGACAAGTATTAAATGCGCATTTGGAAAGAAAAATCTTTTGGTGCACAGTAGATTGGTACAGATTGGCACGATCTCAGGGTTAGTAGGCACAAAACACGTACCTATTTGTTAAACACCACGGTAGGTATGTTATAAAAAATGTATAAATTAAGTATTATATAATACCCTCGGTTTGTTATACATACATAAATTGAATGCATTCGTATTATCTATTATTCTTAATTATTTACTATTTTAGTATATAATTATAATGAAGTAGTACTACAACTTCTGTTTTAATGTAGTGTATTAAATTAAAACTCAAACTTGTAAAAAAGGTCCGTGCAACTTATCGTATTTAACAATGTCGTAACGAACCTTATTGACATCTCAAAAATTTTCCACTCATTAAATGTATGTAGCACAACGCCATCTCTTGGTGGGTTAAAATAACAGGTTCTTAACTGGTAAATTAAGTAGGCGATCAGCCCTCTATAATGGCCATGATGTTGATTTTCGGGTCTAAGATATACCGGTTTTCTCACGATTATAGCTAAGTAATTGACATCCATTCTAAATGCTCCGATTTCGATTAATCTGGACTTTTATACATCAGAATTCAAATTTGATTTAAAAATCTTGGATGGCCTAGAAACAAACATAAAGCCAACTTAGACCTTACAAATGAATTCACAACCGAGCTTGATTCAAATGCAGTAGCCAATTATCATTATAACCCGAGTCCTCACAATTATTTTCCGCATTCTATTCAGACGGAGTTTGCAACAAAAAGCTAGTTATGCGCAATGATTACGGTTTATTTAATAATATAATGTCATCTGTCAAAGAGGCCCGGACCGAGGGCCGGAGGGCACGCACTCCGCATTCTAAGGAATAATTCATAGTGTTTATTCTATTTAATAAGCTAGGGTCTGTTTCTCAATGCTTCTAGCATAATTCAAAACATAGCACAATTTTCATTTTGTCTAGAAATTACCATAGACAAATATGTTTCAAAGTAAACTTTCGGCTGAATTTTCTGACCTTTGACCGTGCCCCTAGTTCTACCCATAGTGTTTATTTTACAGCTAAAGCCCCAAGCTACGGCACTGTCAAATTAATTAGTATCTAGAAGCTGAACTTGTAATACCTAAATCAAGTCAAACATGTTTAAAGGCTATTTTCTAACTTACAACATAAAATTCTTATTTACATAAACCAAACATTATAAACTGTACCCAAGTGCGCAACCCTATTAGCCTGTGGCAATCTAGGCGACCTAGGGTTAATTAGACCCC
Organism: Pieris napi; assembly: GCF_905475465.1. Taxonomy (NCBI): domain Eukaryota; kingdom Metazoa; phylum Arthropoda; class Insecta; order Lepidoptera; family Pieridae; genus Pieris; species Pieris napi. Next base: position 11,960,549 of record NC_062234.1, read on the forward strand.
AGCATGCTTTGATATTTGCTTAAAAAACGGGTTAAGAATTAAAAAGGGCGTATTGTTTGCGTCGACCATTGTTAACCTTTTTCATCTGTTTGTGAATACGGTTTTGTCATATTTGTTTGAATTGTATTAATGTAACTCACATCGGCTTGCTTTATATATAATTAACTATTTCTAACCAATCATGATAGAAATTAAAACAAAATTTAGACCTTTAACTTTGAGATGTTTTTCTAAATTCCTACTTTTTTCAACTTGACTAACAGTTCTTTTTACATACAAAAATTTGCTAGAAATTATCGGAAAAAAAATATTGGAATTTTATTCATACAAGTGATTGTTATTTAAAGACAATTACAGTATTTATGTGTCAAACTAAGCTACACAATGCTTAGACGGATAAAATTGTGTCGTTAATTAATTATACACACTGTTATTTGTTGGTAAGACTATTTTTTTAGTGTTCTCAAGTTCTCTAACATTTTGTTAAAATGAAATATTATTTCATATAGAAAATTAGACCAAACTATTTAAATTTCGAATCATGTTGTGTGTTACAATAAATACTACACAGTTGGAATTGAATATTCAGCTGGCGAAGGAAAGCGTAAGATCACTTATATACAATGTACGTTTTATACCACATCCACGAATTCTAATATCGCTTGTACAGGAATTTAGTCAGTTTTATAAAACCAGAACGGGGAAAAGAGCTTAGCGGTCGCTCAGCACGGACTGAACGCTGAGTGCAGCTCCGAGTGCTGGCTACTTAGTATCGAGCTGAACGTAGAACACAAATCGGTACAGAGGCCGGAGTTGACCTGCTTTATTTGTACGCTTACGAAGGATTAAAGCTTGATGTTTTTAGCATTTTTCTTTTCCTAAAAATTCCCTTGTATTTAACATGAGGTAATTCGACATTTGTTGTTGACAGTTGACATTACTAATGAGAAACAAAGGAATACTTATCGGCGGCCCTATGCTTCTATGAGTATAATGTACTTACTACGTGCAATTTTTATTTTTGTTTAATATATATGTACATACAATTTTTATTTAATAAATATGTAGTTACTATGCCTCTATTAAAATACTGAAGTACTACATACATATTTATGTAAAAAAGGTTTTTTTTCACAAAACGCTTTGTATGACGTCTGCGTATTATGATATGTTTGTCAATTCCTTTCGACGTCATTATAAACGGATTCAAATGTCACATTATACTACCTCCGTAGGTGAGTAGTGGATCTGGAAGTACTAGGATCGATTACTAACGAAAAAATTATTGATTCAGATTGTAAGGGCTATGTTTGGTTAAAATTTGGGGTTTTTTTTCGCAAGCAATATTAATAAAATAAATCTTATTATTTTTCACTCGAGTTGGTATGCACAAGACTTCTGACATACGCTGAAATGTAAGAAGCCCGTGACTTTTTGAGAGTTTCGATACTTTAAACACACTAAATTGTTTTTTTATATAGTTTATAACATACTAAATGTTCTCATATAAGTGTAAAACTTAGAAGCGCACCAATACACAGATTTTGACCCTACTCCGCATACGGATTCGCATGTCAACCATAAGCTAACTACGGATTATTTCATTTCTTGGTCATACATGGCGCAGTGGCGATAAGAGCTTGGAGCAACTGATCGGTTGGTTACACAGAAGGCAAAAGATCGCGTGGAAGTTCACCAACCAAATGGACCGATCAAGTGAAAGATTCATAGTCCTTAAAACTGTACACTGCAATAAGGGAGGCGCTGGACAGAAACCGGTGAAAACAGATTGTCCGCTTCAGATGTTTAATTGCTGACCACGACGTTTAGACATGAGCTAAAGAAGAGACAGAGAAAGACTTAGAGTTGATCATAAAGTTTTAATAATCTTAGAGTCGAATAATGCATCTGTCAATCAATCAGTCTAACGTTCCCTTATCATTGATATCAAATATAACGAATTTAAATACGATTTACTTACACTGAAATATATACCTTTGCCTTTCAATGTTCAAACTATAATGTAATAACTATGAATGAGTAATATCCTTAATTTTTTAAATTTAACTTTTACTCGCTAACTGCCTCTCTGTAAGGACCCCTGCTGTTTAACTTGCCTAACAAATTGAAAAAGCAAGCATTTTACCCTTTAAAACTAAAACAACCCTTGTAATTTTACTTCGTAAATCTAGTGCATGAATGTTTATAATGAATTCTAATCTAAAGTAATAATTTAAAATAATAAAAGCTCGAAGCAATAAACCTTGGCCTCGGAGCAAGGTTGCAGGATCCCGCTGCTTCAACTTACACCCTACTAAATAGTTATTGCATAGATTATTCAATAGATATGATTATTATATTTTTGGAGTTAACAATAATATTTTCCTAAATAATTAGCCTAAAGGATAAAGAAAACAATAGTAAACCCGTAAAATAATTTTATATTTACACTACTTTGTTAAAAACAAACTATTTACTAACGATTCAAAACTTTATACATACACTAATAATCTTAAACAAAATCTTCTTAACCTGTCCTATGCTGAAACGGTACCATTAATATGTCAAATGGAAGTGACTAGCTCCACACTATATGATGAGTATACGATTACGGTATGTGATATGTTTTGGTTAATTTTTGTTTTAATAAGTTTTCTATTGCATCAGTATTAAGTTACCGAACATTTGATTCAAAAACAAAACGCAAAAGCCAGACAACACAAAGAAGAATGGAGAGAACCTTAACATTTAGAAAAAGAACAAAGATCACTAAGTTTCTCCCTTCAAAATAATGCAAATGGGCTGAACACGTGGCCAGGTACACCGATGGCTGGTGGATACAAAGACTAGCGCCTCGTAACCATTAGGTAACAGGCACAAGATTGTAGGGCCAGTCTTGTGCCAGATGGACAGACGAAATTGAGACGAAATTGGGGAAAAGATGGCTGAAGATAGCAAAAAATACAAAATTTGTTGAATGCCTCGGAAGAGGCTTTTCGTGGGGTCCAACTAAATTTAAATACAAGCAAAATATATTACTTACTATATATTATCTGGTGTCGTATATGCGTTTGTACTTTTAGGTATAAAAGCAATATTATTACATATATATTCTATAACCATTATATAGATTATAAAGATTGTAGTCTATAACCATGTTATGTAATGACAATTGTATAACATTCAGGCACCAAGAAACTCCGGATTTTTAGTGTTTATATACTCTTAGATTATTTATAATCTTTGAGCAATTAAAAGAACAGATTATGTATGTTTATCCAGATTTTAAAATAAGACTGTAACTATTCTTATTTCTTTAAAGCTTCGTGAACGTATCTACGTGATTACAGTGTTTGACACGTGGGCGTAATGGCGGATTGCAACCTTGTATTTCAACAAGGATTTGTTCAATGCCACACAAATATATGATATTCTTGCATCTAGTCCTTGAGAAATGTTGGAAAGTGGTGGCAGCTGGTATTTTATGTGATAACATTTTTACTAGATCAAGGATTCTTTTGAATGCAACTGAGATTTTATGTTTTCCATTTATCGTTTGTCGGGTTTTTTTTTATAGAACAGGGGGCAAATGGGCAGGAGACTCACCTGATGTTAAGTGATACCGCCGCCCGTGGACACTCTCAATGCCAGAGGGCTCGCGAGTGTGTTGCCGGCCTTTTAAGAATTGGTACACTCTTTTCTTGAAGGACCCTAAGTCGAATTGGTTCGGAAATACTTCAGTGGGCAGGTGGTCCCGAACGACGGACGTCGAGGTGATACGGGTGGAATTTAGTATTCTGCCTTGACGATGATGAAACTCAGCAGGTGAAACATCCTTAGCTCCTCCAAACACTCCCATGATAAATAAAGTCATACTAACATAATATTATCATATATACTGTTACGAAGACGGGTCGACTGCAATTTTTTTAGATTTTTCCACTACTTAGAGAACTTTTCAGCAGGCTGAAATGTGATTTCTGACCGTTTCAGGAGAGGGTCAATCACATATTAGAAAATTGTAATTTACATAATGTTACCCTAGTTTTCAGGAGGCTGAAACATTTTTTCAGGCCGTTTCAGCACAAAAGTAGTCGAGTGGTACACTTTTCAGGAAACCCGTTTTCAGGCGTTTTCAGGCCTGGTTATACCCCTTTGATGAAGGAATGTTCTGGAACGAATTTTCTAGGTGTGAGACAAGGACGGAATGATACGCGAGAGAGAGGGAAGATCGGAACCTTCTCGAAGCTAGACCGAGCACTCTAGAACGCCGTACGACAAGGACGGAGCAATGTGCGAAAGAAATAGCTAGTACGCACGTTCTAGAATTGTGCGATCGCTACTCAGTTGCGCCGCCGCCTAGAGAGTTCTCGAACATCGCTCCCAGGGATATATAAGCGAGCCGAAACGCGACCGATTAGTTCAGTTTTGAATGCGATACCAAGCGATAAACACCGGAGTGACAAAGTTCGAAGACAAGCGAATACAAGTGAATACAAGTACTGTTTGAAGTGCGTCTTATTAGAGTAATTAGTGACAGAATTTTGTGTGTGAATTTAGTGAATTTTTGTGCGTAAATTCCGTTTTTTTAGTGTTAACAAATTCCTCATAGATTTAATTAGAAATAAACCCTTGAAGAGATTTACGGCGTTTCTATCCGATCCCCTAGCTCGTAACAATACCTTAATATATATATATATATATCTATATATATATATATATATATATATATATTACGCGTCACTTTCTTTGTCCGCTATGGACTCCTAAACTACTGAACCGATTTCAATCAAATTTGCACACCGTGTGCACTGTGCAGTTTGTTTATCTATTATTTGATAGTCATAATTCTTACAGATGGCGCTGTGTTGAAAGTACCAACGTTTCACATAAACTACAATTTAATGGCATAGCCACCAAAAAAGCATGGTGGTCCCCATGACTGGTGTGCTCCTACCGTTTCCCTTGAATAGTTTACTAATATGTAATACAGGTTGTCTCAAAAGAAAGTTTACATTTCAATTCAGAGCGTTATGTGAAAATGTAAGACGACTTCTTGGTGCCTGAACTTCAAAACTTTCCTGGCTATAACCAAAGAACATGGTTCCAGCAGGACGGGCCAACGTCACGCACGCCCAATTCGTCTCTGCCACGAGTTCGTGAAATTTTCTGAGGCAAACTGATCTCTAAGTAATCAATCTCTAATAATATAAAAACTGACCAATTCATATGACTAATGTAAAATGTAAAATTCCTTTAAATACAAACTTCAACTAAATATGAATTTGCTCTTGAGATACCCAATATAACAAAAACCTTAGCCACGGCAATGGTTTGGCCGGTCTGCTAGTATATATATTTAAAAAAACATTGTATTCCAAAATTGAATATAAAAGACACAGTCAAGCGATAACGTTGATACAAAGTATTGGCAACACACAATTAAAGTAGGAGCGTAAAGGTAATCAAAACAGAGGCATTTTCTGGGCGGTTAGATAATAACCAAAAGAGCCAAAAACATAGATCCATTAAACGTAAAGTCCCATCTGTCAACGGTGATTGTGTGTTTACCCTTTTACGTTTCGGCTAAATATTTTCGGCAGATAATATTTTGCACAAAAACCCTCGTTCTGTCAAAACAAATGCCTTTTTTCCTCTATTTTAGCGCGAGGCCTCCATCTCATGTGCCCTCAGGTTTTTACTTCAAGTACAAATTAAAAATGGCTCGAGTGGTTATTCTGTTGAGTTTCGATATGTAAGCACAGTGAGTTTTCTAACAATATATAATGACAGCGACACGTGTCACGTGCCAGGCTTAGAGAGCTTTAAAGAGTGGACTTTAAATTAAGTATAAGTATTTAGGTAAGACTAACATACTTCTGTCTTTAACACATATTTCTCAGTAAAATAGAAAATATAAATAAAACAAAAACCTACACGGGTACTACATGAGATTACATTAAGACCTTCGACGGAGTGAAGGTCTCCTGCAAATTCTTCCACTTGTCTCTTGTCATCGCCACAATATCCCAATTCTTCCCCGCTATCCCCTTTATTCTATCTTCCCAGGTTTCTGGTGAGCGTCATCTCCTCTTTCTTCCCTCTAGGCCCATTCTAAGTCAGGGTCTTTTGAGCCATCTGTCATTTGTCAAACGCAAAAATATAAAATATTATCAATAGGATGCTTTCATCTATTTCTTTTACTGGGTACTTATCATTGTTCGAGACCTATTGAAGTCAGTTGCGGCCCTAATATAACAAATGAAATCTATTACAAATAACTTTATTACTACAACTTACTACCTATCTTATAAGTTTCTTAGACCTAAATTCATTTATGTGTTTCTGGTAATACTTAACTACATATCCTTTATAATTATAACTTAATAAATTTCATGAGAATTGCTTCAAATTTTCACTTACAAATACAATCCAAATTATCATACTTGCATATCGCTCGGCATATTCAACAGAATAGTCCCCACATGTCCCCCGCGTAACTTACACCCTTCCCTAATGAACGCGAGATTCTTTTTCGATTTTCATTCAAAACAAACTGGGGATTATTTTCGGCAGACGAGCGACGAAGGTACACTCAAATGACGCTCGTTGTATCTCGATTTATTTACCGTTTATGTATGGCTTTTTAATTGGATTTTATTCATGAAAATTACTTTTCAAGTTATACTTCTTTTGGCGCATTAGGGAAAAATCATGAGATTAAGTTAGCATAGTCAACATTTTAAAATAAAAAATGTCCATATTTTCTTTAATTATGTAGAAATATTTTTTTTGTGATACTCAAATAAACTTTATTTAACTATATCTATTGTTAGTGTAGTTTGTTCTACAAACGTACAATAAGGCGAAGGATAAAAATTTTAAAAAGATTTTATCTTGTTATGTCAAAGCATTAATAACTTCTAACGCGTGTACATAAGTACACACTCATGTTTTTTTAAATACTATACTTATAAACCAGTATCGCTAAAACCTTATATGTCTCGGCCGCAGATATTTTTATCTGTTTCTAAATTGCTTTATCTGTTTGGCAAGTATCTAAGTTGTATATAGTAATAGCATATGCCTCCTCCGCCGCCTTCCTTCGTACACGCGAGGGTTAAGAAAAAGACCAGTGGTGCACAGTGAGTCACATCAACAACACCTATGAACCCAGGCGTAGAGTCGCTGAAACCACTAGGCCAACACTACTCGTAAAGATGTTATTGACGAAATATGTTTTTATTAAATAATATAACATTTATATAATATTTAACTATTTGGGGCCGTTCAAGTATTGAGTTAGCAGATTTACTGCATTTTATCTCCCTCCCCCCCCCTTCTCTTGTCAGCAAAAGTAAGCAAAGCTCTGAAAAATACCTGAACATATTAATTTTTTGTAGAAATCCTCGAAAATGCATTTCGTTTTCAAGCATAGAAGTGGGTTATTTGTGTAAAAAAGTAAGTAATTACTGTTGCCGTCATCACCATATAAGAAAATCAAACCCCCCCCCCCCCCTCACCTGCTTACGTATTATGTACTTGAACGGCGCCTTTACTGTCAACTTTTCTTAGTTCATTTTTGAAAAACAATATTATTATTATTACCGCTGGTATACAAAAGTTTATTTTTAATTAACTGACCTCGCAAAGGGCGGAGCAACCTCTTCTCGGAATACCATAAAACCGCATTTTTTGTTGATGCTAAATGATATAGATGCTCAAGTTGCCAAAGGGCTCGCAAGTGCGTTGCCGGCCGGAAAAAATATTTTTATGTATGTATGAGATCCCCAGAGTATAGACTATGCATATATCGGCGATTTTCATTTTTATAGGTAAGTAGATGATGGCGGAGGAAACTGTAACACAGAGATAGATTCAGAAACTTGGTCTTGGACTTACGTATGTCAAAATCCAAGCCAGACTTAGCTTAAACCCTACTTCTGAAGCGCGCGCCTAGGTCCTTAAGACCCTAAAGTAGATTACTTATAGTGTCGGAGACACCTGTCCTACCTCAGTTTTATATAAAAGGAAAAATTTACAAATTTAAGGCCAAAATAAAAAAAGCTTATTGCGTCATTTGAAAACGTTATAATCGAACATTTTACCACTCCACATAGACTTGATTATTCAACAGCCCCATTTTATCAATGTAATAAAATAATCTTGACAATATTTTAAGTTCCTACGAAAGGTTTAATCGCATTACTTGAACCAAGGTTTAAAAATTTCAAATTAACTCGCGTTGAACATGCGAATTTTCTGAAACATGCCACAAACACGAACTCAGCGTTGATACTGTTTAAAACTTTATAACATACGATAAATTATGAAATTATGAAGTATATCGTTTAGTTTTTAATTTTCTTGTGAATTTTAAAGGAAATTAAATGTCTAAAGCTCGGCGGTATTTGTAATGATATTTCCTCAATATAATGCGTGGTATGATCTCGTGATTGCTAGGCGTGTACGAATCTCGACTCTTGTTTTTTTTTACATTATTTCCTAAAATCACAACAATACAGTACCAGCTTCAGCGTGCGATTCTCATCCCTGAGGTCGTAGGTTCAACCCAGACGGTGCACCATTGGACTTTCTTTCTGTGTGCGCATTTCACGTTTGCTCGAACGGTGAAGGAAAACATCGTGAGGAAACCGGAAATTAACTCAAAATATCGAATATCAGACACAGAACAAATCACCTATTAGTTTGAAACCTATTTAAGGTCAACAGTTGTATAGCCCGGATTTTATGTTCTTTCTAGATATTAATAATTCATCATCATCAATGGCTATACAGCCTCTTATGGGTCTCAACCTCCTCCAGTATATTACGCAATTGCAATCCATTTCGTGTTTCTTGCGTCCAACTTCGAACCCCAATTGTTTCGAGGTCCTTGACAACTCCATCCCACCACCGCAGCCTCAGTCTACCGGGTTTTCTCTTGCCACCAAGTTGTGAGTTCTCCCATTCGGTGCACATGTCTCAACCACTTGAGCCTGTCGCATTTTGGACGATCTTGGCGTCGTCAAGGATGTTATAAACATACTAGCTGACCCGGCAAACATTTGTTTTGCCGTGTATATTATTTCTAGGAATTTTTTTTAGTTCAATAAAAATAACTATCTACAATAATAAAAATAGGGGTTGATGGTAGAGGGTAGATAAAAATTAAGGGTTGTATGTATTTTTGTATGCTGTATCATAAAAAAATCAAAACACTTAACAATTTACAAAATCAATTAACGCCACTAAAAACATTTGTTAATCAATTTATTTATATTCCTTAAAGATATTTCGTCATCATCGTTGTTTTTGTCGGTTTAGGAACGAACATAGTTCTGCTACATAGACATTCCTATTGTAAGAGTTAACTCTGGGTTAAAGATAAAAATTAATCAAGCTAATCTTCTCGGAAAGTTGGATTCCTCTCAAGAACCGTTATCGCTTAGTGCCAATTAAGCAGATTGCATTTATATGGATTCCACATAAATCAGGATACCGCCGCGCTCGGGGAGATTCTAAGAGTTGGGCTATGAAATTAGGCGTGGCGTTTACATTTCTGAAATACCTTAGGGCCTTTATCGCCTTATAAATAAATCAAGCAGTTGCACAAAGTAAAAATATTACTTACTTATCATCAAAGACTAAGGGTCTGTTTCACAAAGTACGGATAAGTTCCAAATTAGCTATTTATTACTTATTGGTAGGATAATCACTTTTGTTGCGTTTCACGACTGTCAGATAGCGCTATTCGTCACATAAAGTCCATCAAAAGTTATGAGTCCGATGAATGTCAAATAGCACAATTTATCTTTCAAATAATTTATGAGTTGCATAGCTATTTGGTACTTTATCCATACATTGTGAAACAGACCCTACTTGTCAGAAATAGCGCTTATATACTGTGAATAGCGTGATACTGTTACATAAATTGACAGTCTTCTGACGTTACCTTAAGGTTAATTTTCAATACAGTCCTTTATACTCGGTCATGAGTTAGATTTCTAACCCATAAAAAGAGAGAGAGGCTCACACATTATTCTATACTAAGAAATAATTCGGCAGTTATTATTTAGATTTGGGCATATTATGAACATACGCTTCTATTATTATCAATTGTTTTTATTTTTACAAATATACCAACTTAGTACGGAAAAACAATGCCATTAAATAGCCTAATAATCTAGTAATAATCTTAAAACATGTTTAATGCAAACACTTATTTTACCGATACATGAATAAAATTATATTTATTATTGTTACTATTCTCACTCATTATATTTACATACGTACATATTAATTCTGGTAATAAATATTGAAGCATTTCCTCTTTTCTCGTGACCTCGTCGTCTCCACTGCGACATGTCACTACGTGATTTAGTTTGTGTAATTAACGCATTTCCCTTCTTACATTTTAGGGTTTTCGGAGACATAAATATTCTCTCGCATACATATACTATTGTAGTCTTGGTAATGCTTCAATTAATATTTCAAGAACATAATTAGCCGGAAGAAATCAGATATCGCTTGACGTTGTGGACCTCTGAGAAAATGGTGTGTGTAAAATCTCTTAAATGACACATTCCAAATTTAAATTCAAGTTTTTAAATTGAATATCAAAGCGCGATAATTTATCAACATACAGGAGAATTTAAAATAGGCTAAATAGTACGGGAGGTAGCAACGTTTTCGAGAAAGAATTTCAGGTCAGCTGATTTTGTGATATGTCTTCCTTCTTGCACTTCCGGTTAGAGTCTGGGCAATCTGGCTGGCGGTAGCGGTTGCGTTCATTAGTGCGCATCCTATCTGTCCAGGTAATAATCCTGGATTTTAAAAGCATTTTAAGAAGCGTAATTTTTAATTTTTCGTTTTTAAATACGTCTACCTGACATACTTTTTTTATTGCCAGACATTTTTCACGTTGCTAACTATGTGCCAGACGCGATTTTAAGTTTTATTTTTATAAAAATTTCAAAGCATTTTAGAATGTCTGTAATTTTAATATTATGTTATTTAAATATAAGAAAAACTGAAAATGAATTTGCCAGACATTAATTCGACTGTTAAGTCTTGAATTAAAATGATAAAGTATTGCAGTATGATGAAGCATTGCATTTTAAGAAGCGTAATTTTAGATTTTTCCTTTTTAAATACGTCTACCTGACATACTTTTTTTATTGCCAGACATTTTTCCCATTGTTAACTATGTGCCAGACGCGATTTTAAGTTTTTTTTTTATAAAAATTTCAAAGCATTTTAGAATGTCTGTAATTTTAATATTATGTTATTTAAATATAAGAAAAACTGAAAATGAATTTGCCAGACATTAATTCGATTGTTAAGTCTTGAATTAAAATGATAAAGTATTGCAGTATGATGAAGCATTGCATTTTAAGAAGCGTAATTTTTGATTTTTCCTTTTTAAATACGTCTACCTGACATACTTTTTTTATTGCCAGACATTTTTCACGTTGCTAACTATGTGCCAGACGCGATTTTAAGTTTTATTTTTATAAAAATTTCAAAGCATTTTAGAATGTCTGTAATTTTAATATTATGTTATTTAAATATAAGAAAAACTGAAAATGAATTTGCCAGACATTAATTCGATTGTTAAGTCTTGAATTAAAATGATAAAGTATTGCAGTATGATGAAGCATTGCATTTTAAGAAGCGTAATTTTTGATTTTTCCTTTTTAAATACGTCTACCTGACATAATTTTTTTATTGCCAGACATTTTTCACGTTGCATGAATTATTCATAACTTACATTTAGTAATTAGGACAATTTAAATAAAGTGTTGATTATTAATTTTAATCTAATTTTATATTCCTTTTTATGCTCGTACTACAAGCATTATACTGCAATACTTTTTCATTTTAATTCAAGGCTTAGCAATCGAATTAATGTCTGGCAAATTCATTTTCAGTTTTTCTTATATTTAAATAACATAATATTAAAATTACAGACATTCTAAAATACTTTGAAATTTTTATAAAAATACAATTTAAAATCGCGTCTGGCACATAGTTAGCAACGTGAAAAATGTCTGGCAATAAAAAAAGTATGTCAGGTAGACGTATTTAAAAAGGAAAAATCAAAAATTACGCTTCTTAAAATGCAATGCTTCATCATACTGCAATAATTTATTATTTTAATTCAAGACTTAACAATCGAATTAATGTCTGGCAAATTCATTTTCAGTTTTTCTTATATTTAAATAACATAATATTAAAATTACAGACATTCTAAAATGCTTTGAAATTTTCATAAAAATAAAACTTAAAATCGCGTCTGGCACATAGTTAGCAACGTGAAAAATGTATGGCAATAAAAAAAGTATGTCAGGTAGACGTATTTAAAAAGGAAAAATCAAAAATTACGCTTCTTAAAATGCAATGCTTCATCATACTGCAAAACTTTATCATTTTAATTCAAGACTTAACAACCGAATTAATGTCTGGCAAATTCATTTTCAGTTTTTCTTATATTTAAATAACATAATATTAAAATTACAGACATTCTAAAATGCTTTGAAATTTTCATAAAAATAAAACTTAAAATCGCGTCTGGCACATAGTTAGCAACGTGAAAAATGTATGGCAATAAAAAAAGTATGTCAGGTAGACGTATTTAAAAAGGAAAAATCAAAAATTACGCTTCTTAAAATGCAATGCTTCATCATACTGCAAAACTTTATCATTTTAATTCAAGACTTAACAACCGAATTAATGTCTGGCAAATTCATTTTCAGTTTTTCTTATATTTAAATAACATAATATTAAAATTACAGACATTCTAAAATGCTTTGAAATTTTTATAAAAATAAAACTTAAAATCGCGTCTGGCACATAGTTAGCAACGTGAAAAATGTCTGGCAATAAAAAAAGTATGTCAGGTAGACGTATTTAAAAACGAAAAATTAAAAATTACGCTTCTTAAAATGCTTTTAAAATCCAGGATTATTACCTGGACAGATAGGATGCGCACTAATGAACGCAACCACTACCGCCAGCCAGATTGCCCAGACTCTAACCGGAAGTGCAAGAAGGAAGACATATCACAAAATCAGCTGACCTAAAATTCTTTTTTTTCAAACGTTGCTACCTCCCGTACTAAAATGTTCTATATCACTTTTTGTAAACAGTAATAGTATGGACCATCTTCCATGAAGTTAATTTGCTTTTTTGTAACCAACCATTAATAACACAGCTTATGATTGATACGCAGGTTTATCCAAAAAGTTTATATATCACTTAAATTGACGTACCTGTAATTGCTATAGATGCCGTTTATTCTAAATATATACAGTATAATGTTTTAAACAAAGCCTTCGATCTATAACAAAAATTAAGCAAGATCCAATGGCGCTACAACCTTAGCGTGGGCCCCAGATTTCTGTATCAGTTTTGAGATCATTTGCTTTTTCTAATATCCAAGTAGGTGATCAGCCTTCTGTGCCTGACACACGCTATCGACTTATTTTTGTGTCTAAGGTAATGCCGGTTTCCTCATGATGTATTCTTTCGGTACGAGCAAGTGTTGAAACGCAGACATAGACAGAAAGTCTCTAACATAAAAATCTTTTATTCATACAACCATTGAAGTTTTTTCTATATCAAAACACAATTTTCCGTTGAAAGGAATTATGCTAACTTTTCCTCGTTTTAAAAGGAAAATAAACATCATAAAACTAATTTGCTCTAATTGCAAAAAGAAAATCTTTTAACCGTAATTGTCGGACAGTTAATAAAAAATAACTTATTACATATTTCCATCCCGCTCCTTAAATTGGAAAATTATCAACCATCTCTCTCGCTCTCCCTTGGTCCTTAATTATGTCCTTAGATCCCAAAGGTAACTTAATTACACAGATTCTCAACGAAAATAAATTTTCACGTATTTTAAACGTACTAATTAGCTCTCGCTTGCCTTTTCACAATTTTCATATGGGTCTGTGGCGGGAAAAAATCTTAATGTTTCACTTTGGCTATGGTAAGATCGGGAAATAAGGCTAATAAAATATGAACGAAATCCACCAATTTTAATGTTACGTGAACCCATAGAACTAAACAACCTTGTTTGTATCAGTTTTTTAATATATTATTAGTAAGATTTCTTCAAAGTCCGTATCAACTTTATAGATCTCACTATGATACAAATTTTGATGATATTTGACTTTGTGACTTTGTTTAACAGTAAAAATTTAGTTTTATCTTTTAAATATTAATTGTAGTTTGTTTAATGTTAAATTTCTTTTATTTTTTTCTCTTTTTGCCTATTAATGTACTTACTTATGTTTTCTATTTCATATTTATTGTTTATCTTTGAAATCTGTTTTGGCTTTGTATATTGATTAGGTTTTTAATTTTACATAACTCCTTCTTTGCACTGTTTTCTAACTACATATGTGGTCTGTGTTTAAATATATCGTTTTATTACTTTTAAAGTTCGTGTTCGTCAGTTTAATTTGGTATAAACAAATACATTCATTATTAATTGCTGTAATTACGCAAGCCTTATACTCTCATTATTATATAAATTAAATATAGTACATTTGTGTGTTAGCAGAAACACAATTAGCTGTGTAAACGTTTCGCACAGCGGCGTGAAATTAGTTTTGCTACATCTTAGTTAAGATATTATATATAATTTTTAACCCGAAAACATAGATGTTAAAGATTTCAGTGTATTTGTTAAATTATTTAAATATTTTCGAAATTACTATACAGGCAGTCAAGTTAAGTTACGTCGAACAATGTTTTGACACTATTCCTCAAGCATACGTCATTTGTTTCGTTTTCCGGCATAGGAGAAAATGATCCTAATTTTGAGAGAAGTTTCAACGTTAATAACAAAATTTGTGCAGCCTATCAGTGTTACCAAGATCTGTATGATAACAAGAAGAAAGTAATAGTTTCTTTAAGCCAAAAGTTTAATTTATTATTTCTCATTACATATTAAAGTTTCATTTATTTTTAAAATTAAACACACAAATACCAAAAATAACTAGCAATTTCATAAGTGCATATATAATTATTTTAATTGCCTGTACAAATAACAAGCACACGTAAAGAAGCTATTATGTTAATTTTTTTTATTAGCGTAGTAGATGAAAAAATCTAAATCCTGAAGTCTTGTGTTTGGTTCTGGCGGTTTAACGATATAACTTTCTATGTTCGCTATCTATAGCAGCTTATACAGCCTGTATGTCGATAAGTGACATATGAAAAATAACCATATTTTTGACGACCTCTTAGCTATAGCGACGTTAAATGTAATTGTATTTAAAGCATACTCTAGTACAAAATTTAAATGGCTATAGCGACTTTGGATGTATTAATAAAACATTTGTAACCAATTTTTATAAATCCCAAGCACTATGACCGCAGTCGGCCACCAATGACACATTCTTATCTTTTGTTTACAATCACAATGATGGTCAGCAAATATGGAGACCTTTACCGATTATTTATAGATATTTACTGCGTAGGTATATCGGTTGGAAGCGTCAACGTGTATAATATAAACATATATGTAACGGTTATGTATTAGCCTTTCAATAGTTTGTTTATGTATATTGTAAATGTTTTTTTTTTGTTACAAGAGGCAAACGGGCAGGAGGCTCATCTGATATTAAGTCCGCCGCCTATGGACACTCACATTGCCAGGAGGCTCGCAATGACGTTGCCGGCCTTTAAATTATTACTATATAGCATGTGTTGTCTATTCTCATAATACGTTATAGCTGAGAATGTTAATGGCGGTTTCGAAACATAATTAATTGTGTAACATTATTAATTAAATTGATTAAAAGACAATAAATGTTTAATTTAATATTTAGATTTACTCCAATTACAGATATTTAGAAAAAATATAGTGTTATACCCGACATCCTTTATGTATTTTAAAAATGTTCTTTTTTCGAAAGTCAATTGTTTTGTCTTAAGATCACAGTCCTCAATGTGTCCACCTAAATATTTATATTCTTGCATTGCAAGTCGAAAAAAACAAAAACAATTTTACTATACAGCCTTAAATAGATCTCTTTTACTGTGTTAATATATAAAACAATTGATCAGAAGTCCTACCAAAGTTAGAATAGTGAAAGAAGACTGATTTAGTTATTAATGAGTATAAATAGTTATATTCTATCGTATTGCATTGCAAGTTGAAAAAAACAAAAACGCTTTTTCTACACAGCTTTACATATAAAAAGATCTCTTTGACAGCGTTAATATATACGTATAATACAATTGATCAGAAATTATGCCATAGTTAAAACAGTGAAGTAACTGATTTAGTAATTATCAATGAGTATAATTTAAGCTTATCGTAATTGCTATACCGTCTGAAGAGACATCATTATTGCTCTCAGTGTATTGGAACACTACATAAGTCCATAACACAGTAGCGTTTGAAATTGATTACGCCGTGTAGTAATTAAGCTATTAATTGGGATAGATGCCGGATAAACCCGGATTATGGCGGCGGATAATTGAATACATGTCGTGTACTACGGTTTGTCTTGCTATGTTAAGCCGTAAAAACATCAGTTACTCGTACTTGTTTCTATAGAATCCTATGCCTATACGCATAACATATCGTTCCAACGTGTTAAGATGATGGAAGTGCCTGAGATGGTTTTCGGCGGTGACCATTGACGATACTACATACATTAAATAACTAAATTTTCTATGTATATTATTTACTTACTACTAGAAAGCAGATATAAAAATTATCAAAATTAATTGAACCGCCATAGAATTTGTAAATTCCAGCCCTTGTATCGCCATACAACAAAACAAACTGTAATATTATATTGGGATTAAGTAAAGTCACATTAATCAAAGAACGCGTAAAAACAAAGCAATACCATTAAGGAAGGTTGGACACGCAAGTGATTATGTAAAATGCACGAGCGCGGCATCGAATTGACGTACCGAGGCCTGTAATCCCACCCCCGAGCCGAGATTTCCCCCGAGGGTCACGTGACACGTCACTGACACGACGCACAAGACACAGACGAAACTCTACACGGACCACGAAGTTTTCTTCTAACAAACATTGACAGTAATAAATTAATATAAACAGTTCTGATTATTGCGTAGTGAAACCGCGATGGTCTGATCAGAGCGTTGAGCTGAAGTTAACTACTGTTGCTTACATAAATACACTAAAAAACATTCAATGCTTTCCTTGCTTAACGAATAAGTATCGCAATATAGCGACGAAATGCCAGCATTAAAGGTACACTGCCTCAAAGGTATTTATCTACTTTAAATTTTTATTATTCTGGTATGTTCCGACAATCGCAGTACATCATATTATTATTATTTAAGATTGTACATTGCATTAAATTGATTAATAAATTAAATTACTAATAATTACCTTAAATTTGAATAAAACTTTCTAAGTGATTACCAACATAAAACAGTTGAATTCTAATTTTAATTCAGACTGACCGTTAGTTAAAAAAATAGATCATTTGTTTGTTTTTCGCAAATCGCTTAAATCTCTAAACATGGTGCCCCTTATTTGAGGTCGAGTAATATTTTAAGCGCCTAGGAATCTGCACACATACAGGCGGCACCTCGCGGACTTTTGTGAGCGACTACACTTTGATTTGAGATATTACTCTTTTTGTGTTCTGATTTCGAAAAAAACTACTAAGTCCGTTTCGTTCCTTTAAAGAAATATTAGCATTACCATGTGTTTTTTACCAGTTATTGTTTAAATAGTCTAACAGTAGCTGATTAATATAAAAACTGTCAGGTGAATTTCTCATTAGAATTATCTATTGAAATTGTCTATGTAACACATAAGATATTTTATACGAGTATAAACAGGAAACTATATTCAGCCTCATAGATTTTCTTACAATTTTTACGACATCATTAGATACATATACATATTATGGTATATTGTTTATTTGACATAAAATGGAAGCGTGCTGTGTCGTATTGTTTACAGTTATTTGAAATACTCTTAACCAAAATTACTTTTATTAATAAGAAAATAGAGTCGTGTTTTTGTTAAGAACCGAGAATCGACTAAGTATGCTCCTACTTTGTATACTCATGATCCTCTCCTTTGCTTACCAAGCATATCAGACAGCCAAAGGTATAAAGATATAATAGAAGACTTTAATCCAAATTAATTACTTATTGTGCGTACTAATTACATTAAATTCGTGCTGTCAAAATAACACATGTGTCAAAATGAGTATATTTTTGCCTACATTTCAGTCTCATCTCAACTTGGAGACAAGCCCCAACGAAATCACACATTGAACGTATCTCATTACCGCTCCGAGGTATGAATGAGGCCAGGGAGGCTATTACGACAAGTGTAGATATCTGTATCATATAAATCTCTCAAAAATAGTTTAATAAGACACCTACCGCACAGTGAAAAACTAACCAAGCAAATTCTGTATCGCGATATACTTGCCTGAACCTTCAGTTTAGCTACCTATGTAATAACACTTGCAGCTTTGGTATAAATATAACTATAAGTTTTGAAATTGCATAACATAAACAAATTCAGTTCCATCGAAATTTTTATTGATAACACGTGAAGTAAGTATTTGCGTTGTTCGAAATATTATAGAGTAGTCGAGAATACACATTAGCCTCGTTCAAGCCTTCCTCAAGGGACTTAGCTTGTTTATGTCTGAAGTGCAAGCCTAACGATCTCCAGAACTGGAATAAACGTGATTCGTATGAGTTTTCTTTTTTTATGTAATAGGAGGCAAATGGGCAGGAGGCTCACCTGATGTTAAGTGAAGTTGAATACATGTCGACTTCTGTCTCATAGTCACTCACATTAGACAGAAGGCTCGCAAATGCGTTGCTAGCCTTTCAAGAATTGGTACGCTGTTTTCTTGAAGGACCCTAAGTCGAATTGGTTCGGAAATACTTCACTTTTTTTATTGATTAAGCTTGCCAACGCTCGGCTGATACATTGGTAAAAACAAACACAAAATACAATTTTTAATGTGACAAGCACTTAAAGACAAACATGACATACATTTAGAGATCATACAAATATCAATCAAAACAATTATTAAACAAAAGAAACATTACAAAAAAAAACAATTACTAATAAAAAAAAATCAATTTACAAAAAACTAAACAAAAATCGATTTTAAAGTGTGAGGGGAGCAACTATGTATATCCAGACCTAGCTCGTTTATAAGAATGCTTAATCTGGACATCGGTGAGCTTTGACCAAAACGCGTTCTAGGAAAGGAGGGACAAATGGAATAATGGGCCTGGGGTATCGAGACTTGCCCTTCTATAGTCTAAATTGTAAGGTTTCTTCAAATATTTTGGTATTATTACTGAGGCTTATTTTAATGGAGCCACTAAATAATAAGTTTGAGTAAAACACTACGTCATACAATATTTTATTAAAATACAATAATTATGACAACTCATCCAACGCATCGTGGTCCATCTTCATCACGGTATCTTCAATCTTTATGTCCATATTATCAAAACCCAGCTGATCATGACTTGGGCCAGGTAACACTAGATTGATTCTGTTATCTTCAAATTTCATATCATCATGAGATTCAGGTACAGAAACAGGCACTTCACCTGCTGTCAAAAAAGTCTCCAAATCTTCTTCTGTATTAATATTGGGAAGCATATATTCAGGCACTCTTGGCTTTAAACCAATAGATGCTTTAATCCCAAACATTGCTTCGAAAGCAGATTTGTCTGAACTATCATCTGAGTTCTTTAGTAATTGGACAAAGCGCAGCCCCTCCGTCCATTTTTTTGTATTTCCACCCAACCAGATTTTCAACCTTTTTGTCACATCAGATACAAGCTCATAAGCCTCAGTTTCTGGACCGTGAACCATTTTCAATTGTGGCCACGTGATATACAATTGTTTAACTATACCATCAGCTAACTCCCTGCTTACGCTGTTCTGCAGAATGCATGGCGCACCAAATATCGTAAAAATGTCCAATAGAACATCGGCAATTTCTATAACGCTTTGAGTTTTCAGCGGGCGCAGTTGAATGAATTTCGTTGCTAGATCTTGATACATGAGAATATACGCATACCCATTATCTGGTTCCATCCCAATGATTTCTACTTGACATCTTGTGGTGCAATCTTGGCTATTTGCATGTTTAGTTTTTAATCCAGAACTTGGCTTTTTCTGACAAGTTTCGCACAGTTCTATGTAAATGTTTATCATTTCACGAGTTATGTTTTTAAATCGCGAATGCAATTCCGTTGACATTTTATTTCTACCTGCGTGGCTCATTGAAATGTGTGTTTCGTCTATAATTTGAAAAACCTCTTCAGTATGAACATAAAATTTAATCAAGTCAGTTTGTTTCACCGGCACAATTAATTTTTCAATGTTACCAATAGTAAGAACATCATACCTCTTCAAACGTTGATAATCTTCAGGTTTTTTATTGGACGTTTTCTTTTTTGTCCATTTTACTTTTTCTATAGTTTCTTGGTACGCTTTTTTCGATAATATCTGGGTATTTTGGCCTTTCGTAGAAGTTAGCTCACGTATTCGTGCATTGAAGCGATCTTTCATCTCTTTACGCTTTTGTGTAGTGTCCGCCATTTTATGTCAATTAAAAACCAATAAAAAAACGTAATATAACAAAACTTAAATCCGTTCAAGAAACGTGCTAATCGGAGTTGCGCAGGACGCATACTGACGCGAAGCTCGCTAGCTAGACCCCCGCGTCCCGCGTTTGTGGAATCCATTAATCACTTAGCCCGGCGGCGGCGCGGCAACGTCGCTTAGCTTTATTCATAATGACCGGTCGAAACCCATTCCCGTACTCGGTAGTCGGTACATACGCGGTGATTTCATAATTATAAATGCTGTATATTTTATTAAATTGCCCATTTCGGCTGCCGCTATTGAGTGTCAACGTTATAATAAATGAGTTTAATAATTGCAGTCCAAGTTATTTTCCAATTCATTTATTTGTTTCATAACCCACCGAAGCTTTCAAAATAAATGGTAAAACTTAAATATAGTATATATTAACGCTACATTTATATATGTAGTATTTTGTAAATTAAAAACGTCTTTTATTGTACTTAGCATAAGCCAATCTTAATAAAAAATCAGTTTGTAGATGAGCACACCCGAGGTTCGAACCTACAGCCTCAGGGATGAGAGTCGCAAGCTTACGCCACTAGGTCAACACTCAACCAACCTTAATGAACGACTACGTCTGTATTTAATAATTCCTAAATGTGCAGTGACCCAGAGTGAGTGTGCAAAAACCCTGTATTCTTACTTAGTAATTATTAATTATCGCCCTAAGGGCTACAATTAAAGGGAGTATATAATGACACCGTGCAACAGTTGTGCTCAACCCAAGAGCACTTCGCACATAGACCGGAGGTTCTTGACACCTTGCCTGACGAGTGTATACTATAATTATATAATATATAACGCATTTAACTACTGTGCTTGTAAATGTAAGTCAATGCAACTGTACAATGTAAAATAAAAGCCTAGTTAACGTTACTCAAAATTACTATATATTTTTGTTTAAATTACATCTTTTTAAACCGCTCTTAGATTTTTACGCTTCACTAAACATAAATGCTAGAATGTGCAATCTGCTGCAGAGCCCGAACAATCTTGATATTTTTTCGGACCGCCGCGCCCATCCATAAGAAGAGAATTCTGTTACCACTCTTAGGTTCCTTTGCTATATTTTGAAATTTTAGGTCAAATATGGAAAGTTACATACATTATAAGGATTATGTTTGTGCACATAGGTTTTAGTTTATGTAACTTGTTCCTTTTCTATATTTTACTTATAAATTAATAAATAAATGATTACAAAATAAATCGGACCCTCTTAATATTTCAATGAAACGCCTTTCTAATTAATTCTACACGATTGCTGAAAAGCACTCGGAACGTGGAGTCATGACTCGTGACCAGACTCCTGTACCTGATGTAAACCATCAATATTTAACAGGTGACACCCTTGTGTCAAAATTGTATTGCGTTTGACACACGGCAACATTGGCGCTAAGTCTCGACTCTATACTATGAGTAGGACCAGTTTGTTTACGATGTTCGTCTTAATTGCTATTGATACCGAACATAAAAAGTTATATCGTTAAAAGGCCAGAACCAATACAAGATCTCAGGATTGAGATTTTTGCGTCTACTACTACGCTAATAAACAAAAATTAACATAATAGCTTTTTGGAAATAAATCAAACACGTTATATTTTAAGTATGTTTATCATACTTTTAGTTTAGTACAAACACTGTTATAGCACATAATGTCCATCATAACTTGCCGATCTATAAATCTATCTGAATAAAAATTGATGGGAACTGTAAAAAATAATGGTAATTCGTTCGTGTCAGGCCACACTTTGACTTAACTTATATTTTATAGTTGAGGGCTACTTTTTACGTCCAGTGTTTACCTAGTGACATAAAGATGAATATAGAAATATTTACGT
Source organism: Pieris napi (assembly GCF_905475465.1). Classification (NCBI taxonomy): domain Eukaryota; kingdom Metazoa; phylum Arthropoda; class Insecta; order Lepidoptera; family Pieridae; genus Pieris; species Pieris napi. The sequence continues at coordinate 11,983,043 of NC_062234.1, forward strand.
AAGTAGCATTGCAAAAATAACCAGAACCGGAGGGATAAGTAATAAAAATAGGTCCAGGTGTAAGACAAGGTCCAATTGTCTCATTGGGACTAAATATCCATGGGGCAAAACTGTCACATCTCAAATTCGATAATGACATTTTATGTTGTATTCTATTGTATTCATATTATTGTATTCTTAAAAGACCGACAACGCACTCGCGAGCCCTCTGGCATTAATAGTGGCATTGATTACTTAACCTCAGATGAGCCTCCTGCCCGTTTGCCCACTGTTCTGTATAAAAAAATTAACAAAAAAAATCTAACTATCCAATAGTTAATCTAAATCAGTTTATCTAAATGATAAACTTTCGAAGCCGATCCAAGACTTAGATAAAAAAGTCGTAAAACAAGACTTCAAATGAACCCACTGAAAATAAAAGGATTGATCCATACACATATTGTACTTGAAAACAAGATGGAATATGTACAATACGTATACTTGATCATTTCCTTGACAGATCTTGATTCTAAAAAAGACATTAGAATAGGAAATGCGTAGAAGAAATATTGGTCACTAAAATAAATAATGAAAAACATAGACATATAGCCATAGAGAAGCTATACGACCCTCACCAATGCCCAAAAAATAGAGTTTTGTCAAAGAGAAATTAACTTAATATAAACAAAAGGGTTAGAAGTACTTACATTAGATATGTAGAGTAAGTCTATAATGAGTTGGTAGCCAATAATCGAAAATAGGAAGAACGGTGGACATTACAAGAGATGGGAAGATGAAATAAAACTGATTGTAGGTGAGGTTTAGTCAAGAGTAAAATTTGTTACTTCCAAAAGAACTAATCTAATTTGTGTAATACTGTGCTTAAGAGTCGAGACCTAACGCTAAGTAAGAGTCCCATCTGTCTAATCCAATCATGACATACGGCGCTACATATCGACTCTAAATCTTAGTCTGAGTTCCAGATCCAATGTGTTAAGAGTATACTTCTAAACTAGCAAAACCTCTAGAAACACGAACTTAATCGAATTTAATAATTACGGGTAAAGCTTCGCACACAAGAGACACGGAATCGAAATGTGGCAGCTATAAAACGCAACAAACATTCTTTGATGTTATTATTTAACTGTCATAAATTAATAATATTTAAAAAAGCTATGAAGCAAAAAATTCCTTAGTGAGTGTTACCATGAAACAATGAATGCATCAAAATAATGTTTTTTGGTAGAAAAACTGCTTTTAAACTGTAGAAGAAATACACTGAAGAAACCCTAGTTTCGTCCTCTGCATTAATCAATAGTTTTAAACTTTTGCCTCATATATTAACAATAGAATTATTAATCCACCCGTGTATAGACCACCTTAAATTTACAGGTTGATTAATCGAGCAGACGGAGTTGTATCTACAGTATGTTTTGTTTCGCCCAACAATGATGGATGGTCAGACTCCGTCCGCTAGTTAACTCAGATGCATAAGTCGTTTGTCACGGTACAATCGCAATGTCATTAACTTTGCTAAATTGTACTTGTACAGTTACGAACAATTTACGTTTAAATATTTATTTAATAATTAAACTATGTTTATATCCTTTATCTCTTGTCTGTACCTAATCATTTAATTACACTCGCGCTACAACCCAATATGGGCCAGATTGAATCTGTTTCCTTGATGTTTATTTCATAGTCAATTTTTGGATTCGAGATATTTATTATTTATCAAGATGTTTTCCTTCACCGAGCAAGTGTTAGATGCGCGCATAGACAGAAAGTCCATTAGTGCACAGCTGGCGGCGCTGAAGGCACTAGACGAATCCAAAAAATATACGTATATTTATCTACATAAAATAATCTATATCACTAATTGAAAGTATCAAGCCTAACCACAGTACAGTACAGTCGCGTGTAAACAACAAAGTCGTAATGCGATTTTAATCTTGAAGTTTTGAAATGATACAAAACTGATTACACACAGTATTTGCCAGTAGGTGGCGCTCTAAATCATCAGCTTAATGTTTAATTAAGGCGGTATACATGAGCGGACAAAATTGAATGCGGGAACGTTGGCCTTTGGTACAGTTTAGGAACCGTATAGTATGTTTAGTTATGAATATTATTCAATGTACAATGATCTTAGGTTTGATTATTAGATAATTGTTTGAGGTTGATAAGCACAGGTAACTTTGGTACAAAATATAAATGAAACAGATAAAGTACAAATATTGTGTTTCCCAAAGTGTGATTTTATTATATACTATATATATTTTATTTGATTACTTTGTATGCTTAGATAATTCATGTGGAACATGGTGTAATGGTTGCAGCTCCTTACAAACATTGTGCAAAACAAAAAACTTGGGCATTAAAAAGAGTGGCGGAGAGTTTATTGCTAGTTCTTCTTGTGTGTAGTGAGTTCCTAGTGTACATTGTGTTACCTAAATTAATAAATTATTTTGAATTTTAAAATATTTACAAAATGTAAAAATATCGTAAACGGTTTTCGGGCTTAAAGCGATTAAAATAATCCTCGATTGTTATAACAGATTACAATTAATTTATGGCTAAATCTGCTTAAGAATATTACAATATTCACTTCAGAAAATACACAAACTAATAATATTAATTTTGTACACTAGTTTTTTTAATGGTAATACTAAAAGGTAGCAAGAAACAGAAGAGTTCTTTGATAGAAATACAAAAATTACAAATTAAAATGACTAGAGTTGTGACGTGTGTAAGTAATGTAACTATTTAAAAATGACTATGATGCACAAATCATATCGTCTATAACGCGCCCATAAGCTGCAAATTGCTATTAAATTATAGTTCATTCCTATAAATTAGTGATTGAAGCCACAATCGAGTTGTCTTAGAATGAACGTGATATGAAAATACTAACAAATTGAGTTACTGACTTAAATTGAATAACTGTGTCGTAACTCTATGAACTAATCTTTGAGAGCCTGCGGTTAGTAAAGTTTAGAATACACTGATAATATCTAAGTCTTCGTTAAGACATTTACCAATTTAATTTTAAAAATTGTCGAACATGAGTAAAAAGCATCTGTCTCTTTTTAACACAACCTAAACACAAAATAATAGAAAGAGAGTATCTTAAGTATCTTAAAAGAGTGCAAACTTGCTCGTACAGAAGCATTTTGTTAACCACACTGTCTTAATCCCGAAAATGGCATAAGTGTGTTACAGTCATATATGTAAATGACGCACACATAACATAGTGGTTCAAGGAAATATTTATGCTTTAATGACTGCGAGAGAATTATTAGGGTTAAATACAGAGGCTGAGACTCAGAGACGTTATTGTAAGACGGTCGAAGTCCGTGATAAGCCGAGTCACGGCCAAGCCATACACAATAGTATTCAGAAACATCGTTCTTGTTAAACTTCGGTATGTCTGGTTTCTATTGTTTTTGTTATGGTATTACAGAGAAAACTTTTTACAATTCTGTAAAGGGAGCGTTCAAGTATTACGTAACGAACTATTCTCCTTTTGTAAAACGTTAAGATGCGGGGCGGGGATTGAATTACGCGTTATTGTTAATATTATTTTCGACTTTCCAGTACTTTACACCACATAATGATAACTTTTATGTATAAAGAGTCACTTTTGTGGTCTCGAAACGTTTTACTATTGGGTACAGAAAAACGGTACGGCGCGTTACATGGGGGGGGGGGGGGGGGGTTTTAATAATCTCAAAAAACTGCGTGACGTAATACTCGAACGCTCCCAAAGCTAGATAGATATTATAAATATTAACGTTTGGTGGCGATTTGCAGCTTAGTCTAGCTCAAGTCACCGATTTCTCTTACCGTAAACTAAGCCCAAATTTGCCGTGTCGGAATACAAATATGAACGTAAGTGATACATTTTTACATACTGGTTCGTGATTCGGATAATTTTTGAACCCTAAGCTTTTGGGTTTTTTTTTCCAGACTTTTCCAGGCGTTGATAGAAATTTCTATGAGATCATATTATGCCGATAAAATTTGACAGTACGTAACCAAGTACACCACCGTCCTTATTTTAATCACTATGGTACGCACCTTAGCACGTTTCCGCACGCAAACTATGTAATGTGTATAATTACTCATGTCGCCACTAATTAATTACCACGCCCTCTATTGCTCAGATTCAGATAGACTTCGCCTTAATCTATACTGGTTCAGTGCAATCAATTTAGTTATATTAAGTTATCCAGGAAATATTTATAATGAGTCACATTTAGTGACGATTTTAAGTATTTATGAGGTATGATTAATTTATAAAAAAAATCGTTTATATGCAAAGATATTTATTTCGTAATCTATAAAAAACAAACTATTACACTAGAAATATAGCCAAAGATGGAATACATAATATTTACAAAAAGGTCCAAATATTTACAAAAGGGAAAAAACAATAAAACATATTCAATACATTTAATTAAGTGATAAACTGTGATGTGTGATGGTGTAAAAGGTAGGGTATGTATGTGGGGTATGCTCATGATGCAGGCATTTTGCGCTATGGATATTCTTAATACTTATTTTAACCATATTCCGCGAATGCTTAAACATATCAAGGCTTAAATATTCTTCTATTAATATGCTTAGGGTATGATTTTGGTATGTCAAAAATTATCAGAACTCCTATCCCTTATAAAATGTACCAATAATACTCGTAAAAATTACTGGTTCGAAACGCATTAAAGTTATAAATGCTGTGTAGTGTATTTTCTTTTATCTAAAAAGTAATTAAACACGAATATACAAAGGCGGGAGAAGTCGTGACAGACCAAAACTGCGTTGGCTCTCTCGCCTCACCTTGATATGAAATGGTAATCATGATGCACTTCCTTAGATGATTACCCTGACATCCAGGTTCGATTTCCGCTGAAACGATAATTGAAACGATAAGGTACAAAAGGACTTGCCTATCAAAAATATCAACTACATAAATGTTATAAATTTATAAGTCAAGTGTAATTAAGTCAGAGAAATATAAAAATCCATCCCTCATATTTCTCATTCGAGTTTTCAAACACAATATGTTAACAAATATTTCATTCTGTTTACATTATGTTATTAACGTCGAGTCGGTTTTTATTTCAAAATTTATGATATGCAAACTCAAATAATACGAGCAAATATGCATTTAATTGATACGAGAAATGCGCAACGCGTTTTATTTGAAACTTCGTTTAGGTTTCAATTCGGAAATATATTTTCAATCGTACAATTTATTTGTTTATTAAAATATTTGAAATTGCTTTCATAATTTATATCGTTTAAATACTGTTCGATTATTCTGTATATTTGTAGTTTGGCAAAATTATGTTTATCAATACGTTAACATTTATTAGTTTTGTGCTGATTTTAATATGTATATTTTGATCGAATCAAATCCTTTTTGTTTTATTTATTACAAATATAGTAATAATAATAATAATTAAATTTAAAAATGTTGGTCCCTGTGACAGTGTACCTTTAATACTGTATTTCGATACTTATTCGTTGAGCGAGGAAAGCACCTCTGGGGTCACTGGTATTATCTACCAATTTAAATCTTTAATTAGCGCCTGTGCAATTGAACGCCACGCCCTCAAAGTAACTTTTTTAACTATATTATTAAATAAAGTGCGAATGAAAAAAAAGTACACCTATTGCCGTGTAGCAGCCATGGAACCAGCTACCTATCGAAGTACTTCCACGCCAATTCGATGTTGTGTCCTACAAGGAAAGAGTGGTTAAATAGCTAAACACCCGTAAGTCGCGTAAGTAATATCGCGGCTCATGTCCATTACTTAACATTAGGTGAGTCTAAAGTTCTACGTGGACAAAGTGAATACCAAATCGTTGTTAAAAAGGTAACATAAAAAGAGCTTTTTAGATTAAAGTGTTTTTTTAATTGAAATAAAATCAAATTCTTTCTATCACTAACGAACCTCAGGGTGTCTGAGCCTTGTCACAAAAACACAAGTTAATCAAATTGTTCAGTAAAAGCATTGAGCAAAGCAAGAAAAAAATTGATGTATGTAAACTTGACCAACGCTCAGTAGGATTTTTGAACTAAAAACTAAAGACACGTAAAAAATTTGAACGTTATTAATTGAATAGGATTATTAATTGAATCCCATACAAAATCAAAATATCATCCAATCGGCATCGAACTTGCAAGCCTCTGGCAATGTAAGTGTCCATGGGCGGTATCACTTAACATCAGATGAGCCTACCGGCCCGTTTACCCGTTTGTTATATAAAAAAAAGAATGTATGCATATATATAACTTCATGTACAGTTCTGAACGTCAGTAAAAAAAAATTGTGGTTCTAAATTTACATATTTATTGTCAGTTCTCAAAAGAACTGTCAATAACATCTCTTTTGAATGTATAAAACGTGTGTGGCATCATGCTCCTCATCACATATAAAAGCAGTTAATTATTTTTAAAAAAATTAAACGTTTCACTTCTCAAGACGATCACTAACTGTGGGAACAACAGGCAGGCAGAAAATAATTAATTGCAAGGCAAAACACACAAACTATATGGTAAGCTCTGTATTGGTGTTACCACAAAATCATATTTATTATATTTGCTTGGGATGCTTTTTTGGCAATAAAAAAATGTATTATAAAAAAATCAACTTATCTAATGGCCTGTTGAAGATACACGCTAAAGACACATGTGAAAAAGTAATTTACAATTCGAGCCAACAATATACTTCAGAAAATCTCAGCGCCTTTCGCAAATCTCTTAAATGAGGATTTAAAGGGCTGTTATGGAGTACCTCTGAGCTATTTATTTATGTAATGTTCACCCGAGCGGGTCTGAGAGATCGTCTTAATTACATCGACCTAATTACCTCATAAATACAGCTAACACTTAGCTTTGAATTATGATTTCCAAACGCCCACTTACAATTACGATTTCAATATCCGTCTTCATCAAAATCCAAAAAGAATTGGTTTTAAATCCAAGTTATATAACCTAACATTAGTTACATATAAAATTAATATTTTAGTAAATAAGTAGAAGCGTTAACAAATGTAAGCAATCATCGCACATTTGAAACCAAAATGAGCCCTAGTTTTTACCACACTCATAAATTGTAATTTAACATTCTCGTTTCCGATAATATCCAATAACATAAGTGTTACGTAGATTTACGAACTCTATAATAAGTCAAGTTAGTTTTTTGTTAATCCAGCGTTGCAACCCCACTACCCCTAATGTTATCTTAGTTATAAACAATTAAAGCCAGTTGTTACCCAGCTTCAAACAAAGTGTTTTATTTCAACCGCCACCATACAACAACCATCCATACAACAACCGCCACCAAACTCAATTCCCACCATTCTTATGTATTTTATATACCTTGATCTATGTGGAACTAGCTGCCCACCGAGGTATTTTTTCCGAAGCGGTATCGCATTAACATCAGGTGAGCATTCTGTCGTTTGCAAACGTTGTTAGTATTTATTAGTATTATTATTATTATATATATAATCATTTGTTTACAACAGACATCAAATTTGCCGGTTTTGGTGATCAGCGTGTCTTCCAGCTGCTTCCATTATTTTCTAATAATAGCTCTTCTGGCCTAATTTGTGCCTCTTATTCTCTTTATATCGTCTGCCCATATCTTTATGTCTTCCTCTTTCCATCTCGTGGTTGCTGTAAACATTTTTGTCCATTTCAACCTGCTATCTCTCGTCTCGTGTCGCCAGGTTACGACTGTACTATAACTAAACTTAATTTGTGAACGCATTAAATTAATCTATATTTGTAAAAACGATATTTAAATCGGGTTTTATACGTAATTGTCTAAAAAAGACAAATTTAATGTTCCAAAGAATTATATAGGTCTCCATGAATCTAATTAAATCGCCAGTTTGCAGTCACCCCATGTGTCAGCAGCTTTCCACCCGCAAAGCTATAAATTGTATCTGTTCGTTCGCAATAAATCTCCAACGCATACTTGTCAATTATCATTTCTAGACCGCGGTGTGCACTTTTTCGATTTGTATGGACAAGCTGAAATTTCCAATTAATAACTGATATTTGATAACACAAAATAATTTCTATGTATGTTACATTAGTTTTGTCTAAATAATTATATGTCTTTTGCGTTTATTTAACTTATTTTTCTCACCGTGGTTGCGTGGAAGAGATGGCTCGAAAGCGATAAGGTCGCCAGTAGCTCTCCTATTTATGTAATTATTGTTATTCTACTATATTTCTGTATACTTGCAACAAAGTGTTTATAAATAAATAAAGAGTATTTACAATATTCTTAATAAATATAGTACCTAATAATAATTAAAAAATTAGAAAACTTAATTAAATTTAAAAAGTTTGGTCCCAGTGGCAGTGTACTTTTAATGCAAGCATTTTCTAGCGGTATTGCGATACTTATTTGTTGAGCGAGGAAAGCACCGGCTCTGGGGTCACCGGTACTTTCTACCAGGCGCCAACTTAAATCTTTTAAACGATAAAGTAAAGGAGGAATGATATTATTCCGATATTTGACCGTTTAAGCGTTTCATTGTAAACGCTTAAAAATAATCTAATTAGTCTACATATAAACACAGATTATATTAATAATAAAACATGTATTTCAGATCTTATACATGTGTTGTTAACAAACTGCTAACACTAGCTAATAACAGCTTAAAAACAAGTTTATCAATACCTGTAACATAATATGCTCTTCATCATAAACCTAGTGTAATGTACCCAAATTAACCCCCGTAATGATAAAAATGTTTAACCAACAGTGATGGTCAAGTTATTACTGGGTAATCATACGACTCCTAGCATCCTGCAATCGAATCCAGCATCACTTCTTCTTTCTATTTGCATTCACTCGTTAGGTAAAGGAAGACATAGTGAGGAAAACGGAATGTTTATACCCGGAATACAACGTGTTTGTCAAAGAAGGCTGATAGCCTTTTTACCACTGGTTTATTATATTTATTTTATTGCCTTCATATTTTATTACAGATACAAGCATTAATAAAATAATTAAATTGTGAACACAATTGATAATAAGAAACCGTTGCATAAATGATATTAAGAATGCTTGGTAGATATCTACAAACCGATGTTGAAGACTATAAAATCAAAATTAAGTATATTGAAAAGATACGGTTATTAATAAGATAAGGTCAAAAGTAAGGATAACACTAACATACGGTCATTAAAAAGGTATGGTCAAAAATAATATATTAATAAGATTAGGTCATAGGTAAGTATAACAATAAGATACGGTCGTGATTAAGGTACGGTAAAAGGTAATATATTAATAAGATACGGTCAAACATAAGGATAACAATAAGATATGTAAAAGAAGGTCATTTCACAGCTAAAACTTATTTAATTATTAATTTCTCCCAAGCAACTCTTCACAAGTAGATTATTTTTATGGCATATCCATACGAGCTAGCAAGGTAAACGTATTAGGTTTATCCCGATAGAAATAGATCCGGAACCTGGAAGTGTATTGATGACATCTTCACCGCGGAACCCTAATTCCTTCGGGCAAATTGAAAATCTATCCGGAAGTCACTTTACTATTCGAATTGAAACTTCCTTTATATGTGAGTGGCTTTATAAAGCTTTAAACCTATTTTATCGTTAAAGAATTCTGTCTCTATACACCATTTAACCTAATATAAGTATTACAAGAGCAGTGTTGGCTTAGTAACTTAAGCGTGGAAGTTAACGTGGGTAAGTGTTACCCTAAGGTCGTGCGTTCAAATCACGGCTGTTCACCAATGAATATTTCTGTCTATGTGCTTCTGCTGTAGGCAAACATCGTTAGGAAACCCGCAGCCCTCAAATTCTAAAATCGATGTTAGACACAGACACAGAAGACTGATGATCTTTGTGAACTCATTAATTGTTAGTTTTTTATTGAATGCTAAGAAACTAAAATATATAAAATTTGTGCACGCCGTCTGCTCCTATTATGGAAGCCACACATTTTTTTTTCTTTTTTCCTTGGTTTTTGTTGTACTGGGTAATAAAGGTATATATTATGATCGTACATAAATATTTAGTCCCTGTAATTGATAATTGATAGTTCATACACATATAACCAATGTAAATGAAAAATAGTATTAACGGGCGTGTCAACAATCACAGATTATAAACGGTTTGCCTCAGTTGATTCTAGCGAACGTTACGTCACTTTGTAAATGAAATTTGATTTTGGTTTACGTAACTTTTAACCTTCTCCGGGTTAACGTGTAATTTAAAATTAATGTGTAATTATTGTTATTATTTTGAAGTATATTCCTACGTTCGCTGATTTGGATGTTCGAGGTGTCAAATGTTTTTTCAGGAAATAAAGGTTTTTGAATGCGAACAATTTCCGAGATTTTACGATTAAAATAGCCTAAGACGATGTTCATGCACCTTAATCAATAAATTTAAATAATTCTAGCTGTCTAGCATGTGATTTTACTTAGCCTACCTTTTTAGTACATACCAACTTGGAACATTTTGCTATACTACCCCAGAGTCTGTTAGATTTTCTGGAATTTTCTTTATTTCTGTGTATTTTTCTCTATATAAACCTCAGAGTTCAGGTCGTAAGATTTTAATTAACAAATAAAAAATAGGGGTTGATCGTAGAGGGGTGAAAATTAGGGGTGGTGGGTATGTATTTTTGTATGCTGAATCATAAAATAATAAAAATGGCCAAAAAATAAAAATAAAATGTTAGGGGTCAACCCTTATCACTTAGGGGTATGAAAAATAGATAGTAGCCGATTCTCAGACGTACTGAATATACATATAAAATTTGAAAAAAATCGGTCAAGCCTTTTCGTAGGAGTATGGTAACTAACATTGTGACACGAGAATTTTATATATAAAATTTTATCGTCTTACAAATTTGCCAATCAATAGAAATAAAATAACATTGTTTGTTAGCTGTTGCTGTTTAGCGCATTTTAACCGATTCTTAGTTAAGAATCTGATAACAAAAGTCATAAAACATTTTCCTGTGCAATCGGTCAAAATGCTTTGTATGCATACACGGCCAGTTCGACAGTTCATTAATTAAGGCCATGTTCATCCGCCCAGAGCCACAGCGCGTATTACAGATTAAAAATACTGGCCACTGTGGAAAAAAGTTGCGAAGCTAGTTTTTTACAACTGTGTAAAATATTTTTCCTTATATATCTCAGTCAATTGAATTTTGTCTGAATATGTAATTGTAGTAGTAGTAGTATTTTTTATTTTATTTAAAAGATCCTACATTTGCTACTCATATATTTTTTAAGAGAAGTGCGCTTAATGTATAATCGCCAATTATATTACCGCCATAGTGATCTGTGGACAGTTGAAGGGTTTTAATTGGATTCACTACGAAAAAAAATTCCATTTAGTAAACTGTCTATGGTCACATCTAATCTATGCTGTATTTAGGGGTTTCAAAATGTCGAATATTTTTTAGCTAAAACATTTGTTTCACACTTCTTCTGTGGTGAGAAAGTAAAAACCAAAGGAGTTCAGGCACCTCACATTCGAAATCTTCGCAAATATCACTAACAAATATGTCATGCGTGTTTATTCCGTTATATTTGATCTGCTGATCAATTTTAAAAAAAACATTGAATGTACTACAATCTGATAAATAATCCGCTGTGTTTCCTTAACAATAAACACAATATGACTGATATTATTATTGTATTTTAATTTTTGAATTTTTGTTACATTTATGTTTACCAAAATTCTCATATAATTTAGAAAATATACCTTGTAACATATATATCTACAGTACTGTATGATATATCTATCATTATGTATGAATTGGTAAACATTAATAAATATAATAAAAATAAAATAAAGCTGATTATTTCTGCGAGTCTACGAGCATGTACTAGAAGTAAAATGAACATTATTTGCATAAAACATCTCAAGAATCTCAAGATGAGTTTCACAATATACAAAACAATTACGTTAATTAGCGAGCGAGTGAATTGTGGCAATTTCTAGAGGTTTACGGAGCTAGAGCTAGTCACTACACGTAGAGAAGTTGTGCCGACATTATGTGTCTGCACTTTACTTGCGGGCTGGTATGTATTCGACATTTTTAAAAGTATTAAAAAGCTAAAAAAAAATGTCTGTAGACTTGTCAAATGAAAGGATAAGTAACTTAAAGATTGAGGCTTGTTATTTTTACATAAGGACAATGCCAACGATTTCACTGAACGGACTTTGACTAGTGACATTACATACATTACGTAATTGTTTTATTAAACAAAAGTTTCATGTTTATTTCATTTTTTATAAAAGAGGGAGCAAACGGGCAGGGAGCTCATCTGATGTTAAGTGATACAGCCTTAGGGTCCTTCAAGAAAAGAGTGTACCAATTCTTGAAAGGCCGGCAACGCACTTGCGAGTCTTCTGGTATTGTGAGTGTCCATGGGCGGCGGTATCACTTAAAATCAGGTGAGCCTCCTGCCCGTTTGCCTCCTATTACATTAAAAAAACATATTAATACAAGTAAAAAACGTTGATTATAAAGAACACCGGGAAAATCTTTTCAGCATTGCATTAGTGCTGTGTTGTGGAATCAGTTTTTGAGCCCGAAAACAATAGGAGCCGTAAGATGGGATTTAAAAGAGAGAGAAATAATTTATCTATTGTTCTAGGCAAGTGGGTTTTGTAATTGAAGATGCATTGTCTGCATTTAAAAGCATCACAGAATTAATGATGGTTTAGTATTGCATGTAAAATTGCAATTGCTGTGCCTTCCTTACAATTTAACTAGAGCTTAAGTGAGGTTATTAGTGGAAAATGTAACTCGTTATAAACTATTTCTAAAGATCTTTGTAATAAAAATCGCTAAGTGGTCTTTGGAAGTACATTTCCTAAGCATTAACCAAAATCAGAGTCTGTCATTAAGACAAGCCATTTATTTATATACAAGTTCATATATGCAAAACAAGTACTGTGAGTTATTTATTTTCAATTCGTTACCTTAAAAATATTTAAAAAACAGCTTATAATAGTTCTCATCACTAACAAGCTGTTTCTTCCAGGCAACCGTAGTTTGAAAAAATAAACACCTACTGACGATAAAGTACAAGAAGTGCATACAAATTACATATAACACGTGTGTAATATGTTGGTATATTATTGGACATTGAATTTCGTATCAATCAACGTCATTTACATATAAATGCATAATTTATAAATACGAATCTTACCGGAAATACAACTGTGGTTTAACAAAATAAATATAGCATATTGCAATTTCGTACTTTTAATGTTTTAACATCGTCAAAATGTTGCTTAAATCTGATAATAATAATTGTTAGCTAATAATACTATTAAGTAAGGCACAATCTTTGTTTTAATATATCTATAATTAACGAAAGCTTTATGTTTATGTTACAAAGTAAGAACGTAGCAAGCGCGTAGCGGTGCTACGTAGAGCGGTTCGTTAGGTATTTCTTAGAAATTATCAAATAAAAATTGATTTGTTCATGAGTTATGTAACCTAACATTATTTAAGTTACATATGTATATTTTAGTTAATAATGAAATTCTAAAGAAACAAAATGAGCTTTTAGTTTTTAATACACTCTCTACTACACTACACGCTTATTTCCGATATAGTCCAAAAAGGTTGACTGCACTTGTATTGAAATGTCACTTAGATTTATGAAACCTTAGATAAGCCAAGTTAGTTTTTGTCAGCGTCGCAACCCTACTACCCCTAATTTTATGATCATATTTTAAACGATTAAAGTCAGTTGTTACCCAGCTTCAAAAAAGTGTTTCATTTAACATATTTTTGAACATTTCCGCCTAGAACTACCGCCACCAACCTTAACGAGTCAAGAGTCAATACCTAAATTTACATTTTTCCTAATTCAAGAGCGTAGAGTGGGCGGGTAGAACTGGCAAGTCTCCACTACATAACTTATAATATAATTAATGATATCTTTATTATATGATAGGTAAGATTTCTTTAGTTAAGCCAAAGAAACTACTTAAATAATATACATATATATATGTATTTAGTATTGAATCTAAGCAATTATATTAGATCAATTAGTCGTGTTTTATATATTGCAGTTTAGCATACTTTTATCACGAATGTGTTTTAAATGCATTTCTATTATATAAATAGTTGTATTTATTGTTATATAAATGCTAACATTAACACACAAAAATCACCTAATATGATCCAACATCAAAGCTCACATTACCTTAACATCCTCCACCAAAGAAAACTATTTCCAAATTCGATCACCACAAATAAACAACGTTTTATCTTACAAAATGGCTGCCAAGTATCACAAACGTGTATTATCATAATTTCCCAAGTGTATCAAATCGAAACCGACACATTTTTACACTACACACAGCCTTATTGCTAAAGTAATACCGCACAAATTCCTATGCATGTAAGTAAAAGAATGTTTGCACGAAGTACGTTGGGGTAAAACGCTCTTATGGTACTGTAAATAAGGCTGTATTTGGGTTAAAATATACTAGTAATTTGAACTGAAGCATTCGACTAAGACAATACCTGTATTGTATTCGAATCGATTCGAACCCAACAGTACGTGTGGATAGCTCCTGCATCAGTATTTAACAATTACTTTAATGCATTTACTCAATTTTATTATTATTTGACATTCAATCCAATTTAACTGTCTTATGAAATTGTAGTTTGTTCACATTCTACATAATTCAAATATAATAACTATTTCGTATTCACAACACACACATTTAAACTGTTTTGAAATTTGGATTACTTTAGACGTACTTATAAATGTCGATGAATTTTCAAATATAAGTAAAATTGTGCTTCAGTTCTGTTCCATGCTGAAGGTTGTTAGTCGCGCTGCACCATCCACCACTCTTTCCTGTCTTCGGCAAGCCTCTACGCCTGGTTGATGGTAAAACCTGTAAGAGCCTTTACATGATCGGTCCAGCGTATCGCGACCTGGTGAACTTTACTCTGCCAGTCACAAAATTTTTTTTGTCTATATTTTCTCAGCCTCTGCATGTTACATGTCCAAAAAAGCTCAGGATCCGTTGTTAACAAAGTGTCGAAAGACGTGCTTTTACCTGTAACCATCTTAGTATATACACGTTTGTTTTTGTAGTATAACTACATGTTAGCTAATAAAAGCTATGAAGCAGTATGACTTGATCGTGATAAATTTAAGTGAGTCTTCATTTGTTTTTTTTATGTTTAAAAGTTTAAAGGTTCAAAACGTACTTCTAGGTAATGAAACATTTAGCATCTCAGTCAATCATTCTAGTAGTTCACTCTTTCCAAAGCGGTCATAGTAGATATAGGATAGATTCATAGGGTAATTTTACTATAGAGTAATGTTATAAATTTTAATAATACAATAATGTAAAATTATTAAAGGTCTAAGTGGCACGTACTTTCGTATCTTATTCACACATTTGAAGTGAGAATTAAAATGGAAATTATTTCTGAAGTGAACTGTCAGCAAAGGTTTATTTGTTATTAAATATAAACCTTCTTGAGACCCATTCTATAAATGACAAGCTGTCTTATATAAAATTTCATCGTACTTAAATTTGTTTTCATTTTCTTTTTATTAATTTTTAATTATTTTTATTATTACTGTGTAGGTTAGGAAAATTGTATATACTGTATGATTAATTGTTATGTTTAGGTTTTAGTAAACGATTAATCTACTTTAATCAATTAATTTCATATTTATGTCCTGGACGGATCTAAAAACTAATCACTTCGTGCAGTAGTGCGGCAAATCAAGTTATATATGCCTTGAAGTGAAAATTTTCATAAAACTAAAATCTGATCGTACTTTGACGATATGGCGATATTTAAATGCTGATATGACCAATTTTATCTTGTCTCTTCTTTAAATGGTTTGCCTCATCATATGACCACGATATGTAGACTTAAGATACTGTTAAAAGATACCTGTTTTTCCTTCTGTAACTACGGCATTGCTATGATAATAGGCGCCTATGTAGAACAGACGAGCTTTCCGCTTTATGAACAAACGCTAAAGGCTAAATATTAATTAATTATTCAATACACAATCATAACCATACAATAGCTCATATAAAATCCTTTGTAATGTAAAAACTGAAAAACAAAGGAGCGTTTACACTCATGAAATAATAAACTATTGTATATAACAGTGAAATGTATCATAATGTTAACGGAACTTATTTACGTCACTCGCAGAGAATATAAACGGGAATGCTGAAATTTTAATGAGTATCCTGAGGCGTATAAAGGTGGCTGTACCATGTGACTGATAATTTAATAATAACATTTAGAGAACGCATCTTATTTAGGCGACCTTAACTAATTTGCCTAGTGGTTTAAATTTGACGACAATTTGTTTAATTTTAAACGTAGAACTTTATTAGAGTTCTTTTTGCAAATGCTTATATAATTAGTCAAAATTTATACTTTAAATTTAGTTTCTGTACGTATATATAGTATCAGGTCGTGCAGTTAAAAAGGAGTACAACGTTGTCGCCATTAATATACACAAAGCAAGTATAGATGGTAATTTTTATGAGATTGGACGAAGCGAGACTGCTACGTAAGGACTATAGTATCTATTGCTATTCTCCTTTGGCAAATAGGCGTTACTATAAATAAATATATAAAGTCTTAATATTTTTGACATTTAAATAAAACTTAAACGCATATAAACGCGCATTTATTACGTTATTTATATAACTCAACGTCTCGAGTGTTTTCAGCAATTAGTATATAAAAAAATGTAGAAAAGATATATAAAGAATAGACTGCGAATAGACCAGAGAATTAACCTCTTTCCTTATTTAAAAGGAGCAGTCCTTTTAGTTCTTGTTTAGGACTATATATATTTACTTATAAAATGTCTTTCACGAAGATGCTGTTCATTTATTCTAAGATACTTTATTACACTACTTACGTTATTAAATCTACAGTCTCTTGATCATTGAAACAATAAATTTAGAGTCATGCCATTGCAGATAAACAACATAACTGTATCTATTTATATTCTTTGTAAAAGAAATTACTAATACACAGTATTGATAACTAGATTTTGGTTCATATATACTTTATTTATATAGGCATGATATTAGAGTTAATTTTACTTTAAAATTTAAAAATATCAATGAAAACGGCCCGTTATACGGCGCACGCCGCGAATTGCACTGTAAGTGCGATTCGATTCTGTTCGCACGTGATTTCCTTTCAAATGATTACATTTTAATAAACGGTACACATGTATGTAATGTAAATTACATAGTACGAGTTAAAAGCGGTTTTTACGAGTGCAGACAGTAAGCTACTTCGAGTGCGTAGACTTAATAGTCTTAGTCAAAGTAAAATGCTCGCATACTTTGAGAACCGTATTACGCCGTAGCGATACTGGAGTTAAAAAGTTAAAGGTTAGTAGACTCAGCTCCCGCACTTAGGCTCTCACTATGTCCGTTGTGTGTAAAGTCCTGGATAACTAAGCCAGCCTAGCTCCTTCCAGAAGCACTTCCTGGGCACTTTGCTTCACGGAGCGACCTCACTCATCCGAGGATTTCTGTACGTTGCCTCGCATGTTACTGGAGTTACTCAAGGTCGTGAAGATATTTATTTAAAAATAAAATATCAGCTGTAATAACTTACGTAGGACCTTTAAATGTACGTGTAAAAATATTAAATATCATTAATATTAAATAACAAGACTAATTATATAATATATAAAGAATTGGTAGTCTAGTCAGATCATGAGCACAATTTGTGACATGGTCATGGCTTTATAAGTCAGTCTTAACTTTTATATGCGAGTTCTAATACTAAAATAAAAAGGTAAATATTAAGTAGTAACTTTCTCAAAACTATGATTTTGATTTGAATTACTTCGTTGCTTAACTTAGTATATTTTGCATTTCAAATTTTACTATGCACTAGACACATTATTTTAAAACGAAATATGAAAGTGGTTAATTAAAAAGATTTAATTTTGTTTGTGGTTATATTAAACATAGCCGGACGAACGATTCCTGTGGTTAAAAACTCTTGCTTTAGTTAATTTAATTAAACAAATTAATGAAATATCGCATCTGCCTCCACAATAATTTTCAACAGTTAATAACCACGGTCGGTTGAAACCAAATATTTTGATTACCAAGTCTAGTTTAAATTGGCCCTCTGTGGTCCACGTTTTATTTTGTTTACGATTTTACACATCAATTATTACGTATAAGCTGTTAGAAACAATTAAAATCAACGAAAAATTAATAAAATAATTTATAGAACCAAAAAAATTATATAAATTTAACATGACTTACTTTAATAGGTACTAAGCTAAGTGATTAACACAAATGTTGTGTGTGGCCCGTGTCGCTTTCCCGGGAAAAACAAATAAAGTATAAAATAGAATGCTGATCACCTTATAAAGTGACGACGATGTTCGCTCCGTTTATCATTAAACTGATAGTTTAACTGCAAACTCAGCACGCACAAGAAATGGTTTAGTTACATCATAGTTTTTTTTTAAATGTATATGCCATATGTACGTATAAATGTTTGTACTTGAGGTAATTATTTTTAAAAATTCAAAGATATTTATGACTCAATCGGTTGCATAAAATGATAAACGAAATTTCATTAAAGTTATCAAGTGCACACATCGCAAGCTACGACCCGCTCTGACAAAGCTACGCGAATCAGTCTCAAAAGTTGGTAACACCAATATTTGGTAGCTGTTAACAATGTTGCTATATTATTATATTAACCAAGACTGGGGAATTATGAGCAGCCACTATGTTGGCTGGAATCTCTGACTTTATTTTATTGCACTGTGTACATTGCTGCATTATTTTGTTTTATATTTTCGTGAGAACTTTTAATAGAAAATAAATTGTTGCAAACAACGCTTTCTGAAAATGTCGGCGTTTGATATATGTATAAAAATATATCACACAGCTTACCGTAAAGCCTGTGTAGGTTGTGGACATATGACTGTACCATGGTAACGCATTATGTTAAAAATTAAAAATGATTACCGACTAACTCACCAACCAATCTTGGATCAACTCAGAGTTCTTACAAGGCTCTCAACAACATGCTATAGAAGATTTCTAACTTACTTTCGTCATATCACCCATCACGTACCAGATAACCTGGATAAGGTGGTGGTGGGACAGATCGCCAACCCGCCGAAGTCACGATTCTCACGGGTCCCCATAACAGCTGTGCTAAGGGAAGCGACAGAACAAAGTAGATAGATATCACTAGCAGGGTAGCAGGCACCTTGCAGTGACACGACTTTCAGCAATGGAGAATACAGCTGAGAAGAAGAAGACAGTTCTACCTACTGTAAATAAAACAGCAATGTACATCGTTCACTACCATAGCATCACTCGTACATTATTTTAAACAGTATTATAGTAAAGTTGAAGTATAAAGGTTGAAAGTTTGGACAGACTAGACAAGACGCATAGTGCAAGGCGCTTGATGCCACGTCAGCGATATTAAACAATGAATTGAGTTATGCGCCTCGCTTCACTTATTAAAATATTTTACATATTCAAGACTTCCTTTGGAATTGAGTTTATTAAAGTTGTGTCCGTTTGGTGACATACCGTAATAATGTTACGACAACAAGTGTACTGTTTATTTTACAGATATTTAATTTTAATTTTATTTTATATAAATTTATTAAAACCCGTAAAAGACTCTATAGAAATAACTTTATTTAATTTTTCTTACGTATAAAATCTAGAGCTGACAGTTAATGATTTAACATTGGCGTGAAACGAATATGTCAGTAAATATAGGAATACATTTATAACACGTGTTTTCGTATGAAGTTTCGTAAAGTTTTGCGTTGTTCATTTAATAGGCAAGAAGGTATTCAGTCCTTTGGCCCAACACGTCAACTTATTATCTAAAGCAGTGTTTCCCAACGTGGGGCCAACGCCCCACAAGGGCGCAATTTGATTGTTAAGGGGCTATTCGAATATTAATTAAAATTATTTGTAATTTGAATTTCCGTTTCTCATTATATGTTTTGAAATTTACCTACTGTGTTTCGTTAATAATTTCCTAGCGATTTCTCCCTGAAACCTGTCACTTAAGTTTTAAAGTATTTTTTTTTTATATTAAAAATTATGAATAGCACAAAAAAGGTTGTATACATCGCTAAAGTAATAAGTGAAAATTGACATAAATTATGAAGGATGGTTTTCGTATTCCGTATTCGATTGAAGATAAGAGACTCTAAATAGACCGAATGAAAATGTCGCAAGTCTGTTAATACACATAATAGAAATAAATAAAAATGAAACATCGAGCCCGACTGTGCAAGGGTGACAAGATTTTAATGACTTTAAGGATAATTATAATCCAGTGGCGTTCAACCTATGACCTCAGATTACATTCGTTTCTTTAAACATTTTTATTTCATAGACAAGTGCCAATGAGCCTTTTATCTGTCACATATCGTCGATTTAGGATTTGAGATATGCCGGTTTCCTTACGAAATTTTCCTTTACAGTACGAGTGTAAGATACACATGCACACACACATGCACATAGATATAAAGTCCATTGGTGCGCTCTCTACGACCTCAGAGATAAAAGCCGCATACGGAGGTCACTAGGCCAAAAATGCTTCTCACTTTAAAGATATAATCTGCAGTTTTCGAAATTTTTGATATCATGGATCTTTTCCCGTAGGTTATTTAAGTACAAGCAGATATATTGATAGTGTAGTTTGACCAGGCAACATTTATTCGTAAGGTAAAATTGACTGCGTAGTTTCTATTGGATACGACAGACTATGGTATTATACATTTGAGAGGAATTATGTGCTTTAAAAATGCAAAATAACAATTAAGTATATGTATGAAATCTCGTAAAAAGCTTGCGCTCTTAAAACGAAACACACAGTGAAATATATCTTCGATTGAAACAAATTTTGTTACGAAAAAATGCATAGTAAAAACATGTCGTTTTAAACTGAAAATGATAGCCACTGTTTCGTTAACATGCGGGCTACGTTAATTAGTAGAGTTGGCAGGACGCAGTATCAACAAAGAATTTTCTTACACACATGAAAACTCACAAGCTGTTCAAAAGCTTGCTGCTTTATAGTTTATTTTTTACCTACAACAATAATATAGGCATAGCAATCAGGAAATATAAACATTATAATAATAATTTATTTATTGCGAGAATATGGTACAAAAATGTGTAAGGTGATACAATCGTAAGTTCGCATATTCTGTCACAGACAATGGCGCGCAAATTTGTCTTTAAAGGAATTTTATAAACATAAATTATCAATGCGCAATTAAACTTTTTAAAATATCATAATATGTCATTTACATTCTTACCTTACTAGACGGTTGTTAAAGAATACCAATTCACATTTAACTTACTATCAATAATTAAGTATTCGCGTCAGAATGCATTGCATTGTCTGTGGTGAAATAGACAAAGCACTCAGATATTAAGTCTGTGCAAATGTTATAGAGGCCATTAACTCTATGGTCGCTGGCGCAGCAAAGAGGTTTCAATTTTGCACAATTGTTATTATTATTGCTGATACTGAATGTTATTGTAACGAATATTCTTTTGGTTATTGTGAGATTTTGCATTCATAATTTACTAGTACACTCTCCGTAGTGTATTTGCGTAAAAACAACAGGGCTGGATTTAGAGGTCGGAGGACTCGAGGCAACAAAGAGGTAGATTTACCCCTGGCCCCAAATTATATTCCAAATAAAATTAACAATTTTTTTAAGTTGAATTTTTCAATCAATAATTTATTGTGAAAATAGTAGATTATTTTACTATTTAACAAACATATACATATATATCAAAAGAAAAGTTGTTTACTAGTCGAATATTAAAACATATTTTTTCAAAGTCTCTATGGGCCCCTCTTTTGTGGAAACCCGGGGCGGCAGCCCCGGTTGCTCTTCCCTAAATCCGGCCCCGAAAAACAAATAACAAAAATTGTATATTTGATATGTCGCCTTTGTAAATAATAAAGGGGTATATAAATCAATATTGACGGGCATTGTTGTTCAATTTATGTTTATTTCATTTAAATCATATTTTAGTACTAAAAGTCAATTATTTTACTAGTAAAAGTCAAATATTTTACTAGTAAAAGTCAAATAGTACTCAATCTTTCATATGTACATAAAAAACATTGTTTTGCATATTGTGAATCAATATAATGTAACTATACGGTCAACATTGTATCAAATATAATTGTGGCGTTTGTTGCCAGCCTTGGGCGCTGGTAAGGAAATACAGTGCGCGAACCAGGCACATATTGGTTACTTAATATTGAAAGGGTAGCTACCGATATTCTCCCTACAGAGCAAACTCTAAACAATGCGCGGGAGGGGGTTGGTCGTTAAATTATGCCGCTTCATCTCACTGCATCGATCCCAGGTGGCTGGAGATACCTAACGACGCGAACTCTAATCTTACCGGTCTGCTGATACGGACTTTAAGCGTATATGGACGTCCGGCTGAGATAAAATGCTTTAAGTGAAATGGAATAAAAAAAGTTTAGTATTAATTAGGACAATTTTGACTCTTATCAAGCAGGGGCACTGCTTTTTAAACAACGACGGCATTTAATAAGTAAGCTATGAAAATTTTTCAAATTATTTAAGTTCGTTGATAAATTCAAAACCATAGACACGAAAAAAGAACAAACCAATTGGTAAAATAAAATGTTTATTATCGCAAATTTAATCCTGTTCGCAAAAAAGTAAATTTAAAATTTACGTCCGTGCCCGCGAATATCGCACGAAATAAATCAACTTTGTCCATTCAAAACGGTTCCACTCGATTTCTCGCTGAAAATTTATCGATATTACAATCTTTTCGGTTATCTGTGCAAAAAATATGAAGGTGCGTTCTAAAAGCGGTGTGCTATTTTGGCGGGAGAGTTTCACAATTTTTCCCTAATTGCGTTTGAAGTTGAGATAAAATTTGCCGGTTTTTTGATAAAATATTGAAAGATTTAAAGTGCGCGGTATTTATGTTTATCAGGCATCTCTTTGATATTTTCTTGAAAAGATTTATATTCTAAGGGTTATTTTCAGAAAAAGAATCAGCGCGAAATAAATACTGTATGACAAAATACATGTTTTTTATTACTCTTAGCGTATGGCCATTTCAGCTTATGTTTATTGAGTAGATATGTGCTATAATTAACTTTCTGTACTGCTTTCAAGCCCGATTAAATCGAAAATCAAATAATAATTTTAATTTACATTCAAATGCCTTTTATTATCGAAAACTTCTTGCTTTCGATGATTTCTGGGAATTATATTCGACTCTACTCCGCTTATATATGTTACTAGCACAATGTACGTCTAAGTACGTCATATAGCATCATTTATATATTACGCTGGCCCTCACGCCCCGTTGGCCCATAAAGGATGAAATTGCATTCAAATTGAAACCTTCAAAGGGTGTCTAACTAATATCAAAGTTATTTCTACGAGCAATTTGGATCTCATTTGGTTGTAATTGTTAATTTGAATTTATTTGCGCACAATAATCTTCTGAACGAATATGTTTCTGAACATCTTTTAAACATTCTCAAACACGTGTTGTAACCATTAATAGCCCTTTTTTACAATTCTCACCTGCAATCTCTGGATTATTATTTGTGTTATTTCCAGTGAACATTTAGAACTTTAAGCTTCTAATATATGAAATTTGACATATTAACTCATTACGTCTTGTTTGAATTGAATGTTAATTTAGTTGTATAAAACACGGCCGTATCATAAAACTTGAGTTTGTACCATTTATGTTACCTTGGATGTAACAGTATGTGGGAAAGTATGGTAATACTTTTAATATGGAATTACATGGTAACCATGGTAACAAGGCTCTTTCATCGACGTATTTTGTATACGCGAATTAAAACGAATGACATCGCTCCATGCCCACGGGGGTGAGGAACAACAAACAAACCAATGTACCAAATTAAACGATTGATACATGAAAACTTTTTCTTGGCACAATCCCACGTGACCGGTTACGGCATTGATTAAAAAAGTTTTTTAT
Source organism: Pieris napi (assembly GCF_905475465.1). Lineage (NCBI taxonomy): Eukaryota > Metazoa > Arthropoda > Insecta > Lepidoptera > Pieridae > Pieris > Pieris napi. Next base: position 12,007,125 of record NC_062234.1, read on the forward strand.
TGCCATGACATAAAGCTGATTTATTACTTAACTTTTTATTTTATAACACATCGAACCTGTTTTTATTAATTGGGTGTTATACGTAGCTTACATATACAAAAACATATAACATTAGTATTGTGTTTAGTTTTTCAATATAGGTGCCAAGCTATGATACTCGGATGACAGTTAAGTATAGGGTAGTTTGCTGATGGGATAGCTGATAAGATATTTATAAAGCTTGTGTACGTCATTTTAGATATCTTTAGATGTCTGATTATAGCTCTGCCTTCAGCCCCACTTAGGGGAAGACAATGAGACATAAAAAACTACTTAATTGTAAATAAATCGTAAATACATTCAGTATTCTAAAACACAATGAGAATGACACAATCCCTTAAAATAAGTATTAAATATTTGAATTTTTAAATATTTTTTCAATTCTTCTTGCTCAGCAACAAATTTTGCGATTCATTTAATAATTAATATTTAATATTTTTAAATAATTGAACAGGGGATTTATCACGAACACGGAACTTATATAATATTTGATTAGTTCTAATAGAAATAGGTATTTCACTAACATAAAAAATGTGATATGAGTAAGTTTGCGTGATATTAGTATAATAACTGTGCATCGGTACATTAATTTTTATAAAGATACTTATAGTTTTATCGTACTATTTACTCAGTGGTTTTATTTCTTGTACTTTTACGATGTTTCTGTAGCATTTATAAGTTAAGTTGATATAGAAAACTACTTATAAATGCTGTGCGGTTAAGGTTGTCTGCCTACCATTATCTATCTAGTAAATAAGTTTATTTTAGCTTCTGTAAGTGTCAAGTTACACGTCAATTTGTAAATAATAATGTATCTACAAAATAATGTTAAAATATAATGTTTTTGGAATTATAAATAATCTATTCGAAAACAATGTTTATATATTAATTTGTTTTTAATATCAAAGCAGGTTTTGTTTTTTTTCATTACATTCAAAATTTGAAAAGATACTAAACCTTACCTAATAATCATAGACTAAGTCCAAACAAAAGCAAAAGAATCCCTGATTACACCCAAATTAATGCCTCATTGGTTCAAATTGTGGGCCAAACGCATCTAACTCATAAAGATTTTCCTTCAATCCGTAATAAAACGAGACATGTTATACAGGACTTTATTGTTTCATTTCTCTTTTTATGAAAGTTTTTTATGGTAATTACACTCGCCTAGTTACATGGCATTTCTTCATATACTTTTTATAGCGTAGGAAAAAGGAAAGCCAGTGGCTTATTAAATAGAACAACTAGCAACTCAGCCGCATAGTGATTGCATTGTATTATCTTTACTCGGTTTCCAGACGTGTCAACATATTTTTTTAACTGTTACTACGCAGCTTTATCTGAGGATCCGCCTATATAACCTACCGATATTAGTAGAAACCTTTTGTTCGTGTGTCAATTGTTTCGTTTTGTTATAGATTTCTAATATATTTTGTGTTTGTTTCTTTCTAAACTAATTCTGATTCAAATGTTAGTAAAAAAGTGTCCCTTCTGTACTAAATACTCTGTTCCATATAGGTATTGCTTTGAATATACATGTATAAGATATATATTCTCTGTCTATCCGTCCTTTCCTAACTATTTGAACATCGGGCTTTGCTTATCGAGTGAAGTTCGACAGCATTTCAAGGATTCACATAAGTTTGGATAAGATATTTATTACTTTAAGCAGTCAACAAGTCACCATCATCATCATCAAGGGCTATACAGCCCCTTGTAGGCCTTAGGCGTCTTACTTCGAACACGAGTCAACAAGAATCAATAATTAATTTTAATGTTTTTATAATAAATACTAACCTTATTATTATTTGAGTTTGCAAATGAATATAGTGCTAAACAACAAATGTTTTAAGTAAGTAGCCTATATCAGTTTTAAAAACGGTGTGAAATAGAATGTTCATTGCGTTTTATTACCTAGTATTATCTTTTATTGACATAATTTTCACACATTTTGATGATAAAACAATTTTTTACCGGATTGAAGTTATGTATTTACCAAAAGTACTTGCGAAAGAAAAAAGATTCTTCCCAAGATTGGTACGCGACGCCATTGAAATCAAAAAACACCCCAATTTCAATAGAGAAGACGGCCTAGAATTGCCAAACACCTGGGATCCAATAATATCCAAATTAAAATCTCAAGATAAAGAAGCCGCGAAAATAGAGAGCACCGTGAGCCATTTCTGCCAAAACCCTCCATATTTTAGTCGATACCAACTCCGGGGAAACAAATACAGATAATACGACTTTTTCTGCAGCTGTGATACTTTTTGACATTCAACACCTTTTGTCTTCAGTCACCGTGACCACGGACGCTGTAAAGCACGTGAAACGTCGGTTAAATATAAAATTATGAAAAATAATTGTAATAACTACAATCCGGTAAAAAATTGTTTTATTATTCCCTCTAACCTTTTATAAAATGTCCAATAAATTATCAATATTAAACAGCTTAAAATTCATAAACAACAGTATCAAATATTAACGATAAACAGAGATAATACTGCACTGTCAGATGTAGTATACATCTTGGACCCTGTGAATATTTTCGCTTGACTAGCTTTGACTGGCCTTAGTCGTTAATGTATGTGTACTAGTAGCAGTAGTAGGTACTATAAAGAAACTATTTGTTACAAAGTACAATTTCTGTTTTCTATGCATAACCCTATAGCCCATTTAAATAAAAAAAGATTATTTAAAATGAAATAAACAAAGTTATTAACTATAACTAAAAGTAGTAAAATACAATAATTGAACGCGTAGCTTTGTAGCATAGCGTAGTCACATGCTACGCTTTTTCAGCTTACCGCTACGGTGAGTGTTGTAGCACTTCTTTTAAACGGGCTACGAACATAAAAGCAAAAGCAAAAATTGTGCTACGAGGTTTGTGTTACTGATTACTCTACAAGTGCAGGGAACAAAGAAGTTATAGATCAAAGAGCTGTCAAACAATAATTTGGATAATACTGGATCGAGACATGAGCTGTTTTTAAGCCTTCAAAAGTTAAAGTAGGTATTCATTTACCAAAGTTCTACGAAACCAATCATCAACAGTCCACATGAATTTCCTTAGTAAGAACCATTATATCAGTACTAGCTGGTGCCCGCGACTTCGTCTGCGCAGGATTAGTATTTCGAGTAGTTTATATTAGCGTGGAAAAAACTACTAAAGATATTTTTACTTTAAGATTTCCATCATACATTACATGTGGGTAACTCTAGCGGTTTTGGCAGCGCACGCCAGTATAGCTAGCAGATGGTAGATTTTTTCCTACTTACTTGATTTTTTGGACAATTCACACAATATCTTTATAAATTGCCTCTGTGTTATTCCGATGTATAAGCTATATTATTGCGAAGTTTCATTAAAATCCATTCAGTAGTTTTTACGAGAAAGAGTAACAAACATTCATCCATACTTACAAACTTTCTGTTTATAATATTAGTACGATTAATTAACATAAACAAAATGACACATGTAAAGATTTACATGCGATGCGCGCTTTGTAAACTTTCTTTTGAGACACCTTATAATATAAAATTTAATTAATGTCTTTCACATGATAATGCATGTGTAATGGTCAATTAGAAAATAATAATATATACATAAAATTACTCGTAACCTATTTTTCAAGATGAATATTTGCTACTAGTGATTACCCCCTTAATCCACCCGATGAGACACCCCGTATTATAATAGAGTACATTGAAGTAATTTAATAAGATTAAACCATAACAATCCCTATCGCACAAATAATTAGGTGTAAAATCGTTTGTATGCAAAAGCTTATTCATAGTATACTCGCGTTCGCTGTCTACATAAAATATTTTACGATCGTAATAAAACTAAATACTCCCATACACAAGTATATTTATAATGTACTGAAATAGGGTTCATTTAATTATTACCTTTATTTTCTATTATCATGCTTTATGTAGACATAGAAGTAGCTATGTCTTACTACTTTTTAAGTACCTTGCGTACTACTTATATATATAAGTAGTACGCAAGGTACTTAAAAAAGTTAGAAAAGAAGCATTGTAATGACTAAACATTCAAAATCAATATTGTTGATTATTACGCGCGTTACAAGTTATACATCTTTGGCGTAATAATTTTCTTCGAGCACTTTAAAGGGACGTTTCCCTCATCGAATTGCATTTTTCTTGTTCATTTTAATGGTCACTTCCAATCGAAACGATGATATGACTTTGACTTCTGACTTTGATATATATGTACTATAATAATATGTACTAATCATGATATTTTACAATAAACACTATGTTTTTTATCACATTGTCACCATGACAGAAAATGCAACTTGTCGATAAAACAGAGCAAGCGCCAACTAGCGGCCAAGACTGGTTTACCGACGTTTGAACAGATATTCTGGGTGTCGACGTTTTGTGACGGTGTGCGGGTGACGGTTTTTGTGACGGTGTTCGCGCGCATCGTAAAAATCTACTCTCATTATTTTTCCCTAATGCGTCAAAAGAAGTTTTACTTCGAAGAAAAGTATTGAAGAATAGTGTGAGTCATGTAAATAAATAATATTCCTACTTCATGGATTTTTGAAGTTACGGAAGTCAAAGTCAAAATCATTTAGGTTACACAATGTACACTTATGGAATAAAGAAATACATATTAAATGCTAAATTTTACATTTACTGCCAGTTCTCAAATAAAGAGCGAACGGAAGAGGTGAGGAAGCGGCGATACTGATTATACTCGTAGTAACAAATTTAACTGAAATCCTATCATATTTACCCATCTATTTTGTATTACTAATATTTCTCTAAAACACATATTGAGGCATGAAAATTTACTTAAGCGTAAAGCGTTATGTCGATATTTCATAGTAGCTGATAGAATAGACACTAACTTCAATATAGACATTTAATTATGAATATCAAGGCAAAGTTGCCATGTAAATATAAACCACAGAGAAAAGATACAAAAGCAAGATTGATCAGAATTCAGAAGGCAATTAGAAGGTTTCACGCATCGCCCGAATTGCTTGTGAATTTATTGCAGGCGCAAGACATAAACTTGTATAGGTCAGCTGGGACATGGAGCAGATTTATTGCCTCCAGATACCGAAGTAGACATACACACACAATGCACTCTACGTGTGGATATGAGAAATAGGGTCTTTGATCTAAGAAGTACTGCTGATTGTTAATAAGCAATCGTATCTTTACGAATATGAACTATGGATACAGTAACAACGTTTCCGTGGCTTAATAGTTACTGTAGGTACATGGCGCATCCTAAATTCGAATGCTGGCAAATCAATAAACTGATAGGCTTCCATTTTTCTAGTGAATTTAGAATAATTTATTTTTAACCTATTACTGTCTTTTATCGACGCCAGGATTTACACATTTCAGTTTATTTCTGAGCACTCAGCGTGCGACTGTCATCCCTGAGGTCGTAGGTTCGAACCCCGGCTGTGCACCAATTGACTTTCTTTCCATGTACAGATTTAACACTTGCTAGTACGGTGAAGGAACATCGTAAGGAAACCGGCTAGACCAAAAGTTGGCGGCGTGTGTCAGTCACAGAATGCTGATCACCTCCTTCTAAGTCTATTTTTCACATTTCACGTTACACAAAAGAAACCCTTAGTTTTGATATAACTCTACCTCTTAATGCTATGAAGTCAAGCAAAAAAGTACGTTTTTATTTTAAATTACACATAATAATATAACGAGTCTTAAATAAAATTTCCTCGATCATAATAATCGTATATAAAATTGTATGCCTTTTCGGTCTATGTTTTATATATATACTAGCAGACCGGCCAAGCGTTGCTGTGGCTAAGGTTTTTGTTATATTACATAGTAGTAAACTATTCAAGGGAAACGGTAGGAGAACTTATGTGAAAGGTAGATGACAGCTTATGTGAAACGTTGACAATTTTAACACAGCGCCATCTGTTAGAATTGTATCAAATAATAAACAAATATTTTGCAATAAATTAAAATTGCGACTATAATTTGAGATTTAAACTATCCTATCTCTCAAGTTGGATCGAACTGCACATGGTGTGCAAATTTGATTGATATCGGTTCGGTAGTTTAGGAGTGCATTGAGGACAAACATTGTGATAGAGAGATTTATATATATTAAGATATTATATATATATCTTTAATCTATTTGCACTTCCTATGGTAACACCGAACAGATTTGTTGGATCAGTGTACGTTCTCGATGTTATTTCACGTACACTTGTTTATAAAACATTCGTGCCAATGAGCACGGCCGCACCGCAAACACATGCGGAGGCGAAATAAGAATCGCTAACAAACAAACATTTGCGAGATATCAAAGAGCTCTCGAATCTGTCACAAACAACTTCCAGTACAGACTGTGTAAATATTGGATATCGCTCTCACTACATTTGGGATTTCCTTTACGCTCTTTTTTATAAGAACAGGTATTGAGTAGTAACTTAATACCTACGCATCAAGCCTTACTAGAACTATCCCAAAAGCTTCTGTGAAGATACGCAAATACTAGACTAAAGCAAAAAAAATATAATACAGTTTATTTGCCGCTTCACAATATTGCATATTACAGGTTTACAAGGCTCAGGTATTGACTATTTTTGTGAGAGGCTGGTGCCTACAATAGGCCTATAGAAGTCCTGTGGTAACAGGTCATCCCATCGCGGATAAAAAAGTATACTTAGAAATGACTACATACTATGACTAAACTAAACAAACAAATCAAAATATAATAAAACTAAAGGATGAGTGATTGTGGGTGTGTAAATTAAACGTGTGTAAAAGAATTTAATGTAAACTCTACCTCAAATTGCAATGGATAACAAATGTTCTGATACATCGTAAACAAGGCTTTTTAAAAATTTAAACACAGCTATTATACATTTTTTTAAATTATTTTGGAAAAATTAAGCTTATTGTACAATCAACAACACTTATGGCAACGATAAGGACTTAAGCCCTAGTGAATAAATATATTCTAATTGGAATGATAATATATTCTTCATAAAATAAATATATTCTTATCGAATATTTCTTAACTTAACGTTTATTATTAATGTTAGAATATATTTGAGAAGACTCTATTACGTTGATTTTGGAATTATAAAAAAACAATGTTTTAACTCTATAAGTGGGGTTGGTTAACATTTGATAACAAATAAATCAGTGGCGCTACAACCTCTTTAGGTCTGGGCCTCAGATTTCGCAATCTTTTTAATCTAATAGGCAAGTAGATGATCAGCCTCCTGAGCATGCCTCACGCCGTCGACTTTTTGGGTCTAAGACATCGGACATCATGTCATAAATGCGCATATAGAAAGAAATTCCATTGGTCTACAGCCGAACCTACGACCTCAGGGATGAGAGTCGCAGGCTGCACTGAAGCCACTAGGTAAACACTGCTCTCTTAACATTTACCAACTCATAAGCAAGACATTTTATGTGTTATTATTGGAATTGATTAAACGGATTACATCATCAAAACGGTGGCTCGAGCTGGATGCAGTTTACCCATGACAGATACCTGGAGATCCTTGTACAAGGGGTTCTTGATTTATTTATAAAATAAAAAAGTGTAATCTATTTTTATTTTAAGCATTATAACAAGTTAACTTTACTTTGACTTTGCAAGAAATAAAAGGCTTTTTATATTTTATTTTTATTACACGAGAAAAGAAAATAATCATTTATAGTAACTATGTAATAAATATCAAAACTTTGAAAGTTTTGTAAAGGGTAAAAACCTCATAAACCACCTTTTTCAACAAGATATGAGCACAGTTAATAAATTAGCAGTATCACAGTAATAGCGGTATAAATTAAATGCATAAAAACAGCAGCAATTCGGTAAATGAGTTTTTAAACAAGGCTGGCGTGTTCGCATGTATAGGAGTGAATTTGTCACAGGCTTCCGTGCGGAGTTCACATAAATTTTATTTGGTGTTACAATAAATAAAGCCCGGTCCACACTGCCAACTACATTGCACTTTCAACTACATTTTGGACCGTATATTGTGGGTCAGGGCTGTCAATCTGTCTTTTTTATTGATAATGCGAGAGCAATGTTAGCCACTACACTAACAATCCTCTTATTTAAGGGATAAGCTGTATGCCTTATTAAATGTAACACAAAATTGCCTAACGAAAAATGTATAGTGAGCTTAAAGACATACATTATTTAAATATATTAAAGGTATTAAAAATAGTGATTTTCCCGTTAAATTAGCTTAGCGTTTTGGCATTTTTCTGCACAATACAGATGAACAATTTATACATTTATTTAATTAACGAATTAAAGATTTAGTAGGATAATACTAAATTTCTCCTAGCGCTTATATTTATTATAAGTTCATGCGATGGTTTAGTTAAGCTTTCTTACATTTAAACATTAAAATGATTGTCCAAAATTTTTTTTTATTATAATTCTATTTTTATCAAATATGCCTTATTGTTTTTATTAGTTAAATCAGCCATAATAAAACGCAGATATTTGTCGTTTTAAAAATAAATTAATCAAAATCACATATAAAAGGATGCATTGTTACGAGTGAGTAGAGTTATTATTTTACATACAAAATTATTCTCCTGCATGACAATGCTCGTCCACATGTTGCGGCTCCCGTGAAAAAGTATTTGGAAACACTTGATTGGGAAGTGTTATCCCACCCGCGCAATAATACTCGCAATAATAATGCGATCAAAGCCTATCAAACTTAATACTGAATATTTTTTTTAATGCATTTTAAATTAATAAAAGTCGATCTTGCGGCAAAACCAAAGTTTTTTTTTCTTAATATGACTTAAATATCCTATTTCGTTTTTCCACATTAAACAGTAACTAAAAATACCCAACCCTAATGAACACCAATATACTATGTACAAGCCATTAAATATAAATGTTTTACCATTTCATCAGTAACAAAATTAAAAGTATGTATGTCGGGTACATTAAAACGAATATATCTATTTAACTTAAAAGCTGAATCCACAATTTACTCAAAAAAGGTTTTCAATAACACTTTAATACTCATTCGCGTTTTACAAAATTATAACTACTTTTGTTTTGATTTTTATTACCCACATATAAGGTTTCAAATTGCAAATCAAGTGGATATTTTATTAGGTTATTAAAACAAGGTGTTCACATGTAGTCTTAGAACAGACTTTATACCGTTGGAATAAAATTTAGATTCGTTTGATGGCTATCTAAGACCTCAGGGTGAACGAACTATGCCACGTGGAGGCTGCAATTGCGCAGTTTTGTAGACCCCTGCAGTGGGTTACGGCCTATATGGCTTATGGGGTAGGGTAAATTGACGTAGCACCATTACAAAAAGTATTGCTATTTAATAAATATTTTTTAAACAGGAATCTTTTACAATTGAAAGTAAGTTCTCGTAATCATCAAAGCAAATAAGCAACATTACCTATACATGTGATTAGATACACAAAGCAACACACTTCATTGAAATTAAAGGAATAAAACAGTCTTGCCAATAGTAGTCAAAAGTCAAAATCATTTAGGTAACACAATGTGCACTTATGAACGTCAATAAATAAATACATGTTAAATGCTAAATGCTTCTAATTTTACATTTACTGCCAGTTCTCAAATCAAGGGCGTTGAACGGACGAGAAGAACTGGCAATAAAGTCTCCGCCACTCTTTTTAATCGCCATGGTATAAAAAACTCTTTGATATTTATATTGCTATCAAAAAGTTTAATTTAAGAATTGAACGACGTCACAGTTATATCAAAACACATCAAAGCTTTTCTGACATACCTGAATGTTCAGTGATGTCGAATAACGAAATATCTACATTAATTCAAATGTCGAGGAAAATGAAATCGGTCGGAACGGTAAAATTGATCATATATTCAGAGTTTCTTTACAATATCTCAAGTACCAGAACATCAAAAGCCTTCTTCACATTTAATGTTTTCCGAGATTCGTTTTATCCACAGTTTTATGCGAAGAAATACATTACATTATTTCTTAGCCGCATAATGCTTTGTAGATGATTTGAAAATACTTGACCGTAAATATCAAAAAGCCAAATTGGTTAATTCGGTGAAAGAATTTAACTAGTGCATATTTTGGATGTAATATATAAAATTGCTCTTTACTTGTAGACAATGAGTTTATGCATAAAAAAATAGTTGTTTTTTGTATTGCATCAGTATCAGCAATCATGTTTTATCATCAGCTGTGTCGAAAAGCCACATTGAATGTATGAGTTCAAGGTTGGTTAAAAGGATACCTTATTTATTTAAAAACTGTACAAAAAGTACACTTTCTTTAAGTATATTAAACACGTTCATAATATATATTCAACAGCTTAGAGTCCATTTTATACTCATTTTAAACGGACTCACGTTAATGCATAAGAATTACTTCGTTTTCGCTGAATGAAGCTTTTTGTTAGTTTAAATTAACTCTTAAGAATAATAATTGCAATTGACATTGAATCGTGACTTTATTACAGTTGAATTTATCTTCTAAGAGCTTTCCTTTTATCCTAATTAACCAGTCCAGTTTGACTAATAATATTTATTTAAAAACACATACCTAATTTTTATACGAGTATGTATCGTAACTAGAATAAATGGACAAACATATAATCACTTTTTGGAGTAATTTTAAATATCAAAAACCGTCTTTTGCTAACTGCCAAAATTAAAATATTGGGAAAATATTTACATACGAATTTGATCGCTCGTTTATATTGTACTGCTTTAACATAATGTACAACTATTGACAAACAACCCTAAATTTATAGTATTTATTCTAGGCTATATTTTGAGCCTTCATGACAGTGACGGACTATAGTTGTATTTGCAAGCTACAGAAAAACAAGCGTTTTCTTTGTAAAATATAGTAAGGCAAATAGAATAAAAACTTGAAAAAACCGTTGGTCTTGACAAACTTCTATATATTTATCACTGATGTTTTTTTCTTTATTCGCAAGTGGGATTGACTACCGTGCCAACCACAACACACAGAGCACCGCAACACCAACACGTTTCGATAACAATACTTTTTTTTTTTTTTTTTTTTTTTATATTATGGCAACAGCTTCAACTTTATGCCAGTTTCAAGTAAAAGGTTGGGAAACTACACGCGAAAAAAAATAAACAAAGACATCAGAAGGAAATAAAGGGATAAGCTGGTTAAAAATAAAATATGTACATAAACATATTACATCTTAATATTATTATAGATTATGAAAGAAGCTAATACATTATAATACAATAAAGGATAAAGCAAAAGGCAGGAGATTTTAGTCGGAAACGGAACATGAAGTGATTGTAAAGAATTCAGAAAGGAGGTACGGTCATATTGGGAACAAGAGAAGAAAATATGGTCAAGGTCACCAATATCTTCTCCACACTCACAAATATTACTATCAATAATACGAAGCCTTGCTAAATGATGAGGTGTACAAACATGTCCTAAACGCATTCTGGAAATGATAGAAGTGACAGTTTTAGAACTTTTAACCTCAAAGAACCATGGTCTACTGGGGATCCTGGGTTGAATTTCAGCATAATGTTTGCCTTTGAACTTGCTGCTTCTCAACCAAACATCATTCCATGACTTCCAAAGATGGGTTTTCGGAAGAGCAGCTAAATCATGACAATAATTAATGTATGGGACTATGTCTCCATCCTTTATAGCTTCTTTAGCAAGCTCATCGGCTTTCTCGTTTCCTTTAATTCCACTGTGACTTGGAATCCATGCAAAGATAACGGTGTAATTTCTTTGAGAACATATTAAAAGCTTATCACGTATTTCGCAAATAATAGGATAACAAAGTTTCATTTGGAAAGGAAATTTTTCAAGAGATTGTAGTGCACTTTTTGAGTCTGAAAATATGATTGTACTTTTAGATTTTAATAAAATAACTAGTTCTAAAGCTTTTAAAAGAGCAAAACACTCTCCAGTAAAAACCGAGGATTCAGGAGGAAGTTTAATCTTTTGAATTATTTTATGTTGCCAATGAATTAGACCAACTCCAACACAATTATCAACAGAGATTTTAGAGGCATCTGTAAAAATATAATCCCAACCTTCCCAATTTTGTTCCTCAACGCTACTCATGAAACGAATATTTGTTTCCAGAATATCTTGCTTACGGACGCCTATATTATATCTTATATCCGGATCAAGAATTAAAGAATTGAATTGTGTCATAAATATGGGTAATGATGGAGATCGATGAATGCGACTGTATAATGTTAAAAATTTACGAAAGCTTATTATTAGACATGGTAATGATTTGTGACGCCAGTAACGGGATGTATAAATAATATTGTTCAATTCATGCAGCCTTCCATATAGAGGGTGGTTAGAAAACTGCATAGATTTGAACAAGAATCGATCACTTAAAAATTGCCTTCTTAATTTTAAAGGAGGATCGCAGCATTCTACTTGTAAAGCATTGGATGGGCTTGATTTCATTACTCCTGTCACAATTCTCAAAGCTTTTGACTGAATGACATCAAGTTTTTTACTTCCCAAGACACTTCCTCCATCTAAGAGAAATGTGCCATAATCTAAAACAGATCTTATAAGAGCGTTATACACAAGTTTCATAGAAAACGGATGAGCACCCCACCATACACCTGAAAGGCATTTCATGATGTTAAGCAGCTGTGCACATTTCATAACAACATGTTCATAATGGGCAAGTCCAGACAATTTTGAATCCAATATAACTCCTAAAAATTTAATTTTTGTTTGGAGTGGCAAAGATTGACCATTGAAGGTCACATTTATTATAGGAGTTGTGCGTTTTTTGGAAAATACGACTATAGAACTTTTGGAAACTGATAGATCTAGGCCATTTTTAACTAACCAGATATTAAGACAATTAAGTGAACTAGACATGGAATTGCAAGCCTTAACCACAGATTTATCAACGGAATAAAAAAGAAGATCATCTGCATATTGTAGCACATTTATATGGGAATTTATAGATAATTCTAAATCATACGTGTAAATATTATATAAAAGTGGGCTTAGTACCGAACCTTGGGGAAGGCCTTTAAAAACTGTACGCTTTAACTCGGTAATATTATCATATTTCTGAACGATTAATGATATGTATCTACATGATAGTAAATTGATGATAAAACGTATTAATAACGTAGGAACCTGTAGCTCTAATAATTTGCGTTGTAGAATAGAAATGTTCACATTATCATAGGCGGCAGAGATGTCCAAAAAGGCAGCAACAATATCTTCATCACGCGAAAAAGCTATGCGAATATCTGTGGTCAATATAGCTAAATTGTCTATTGTAGATTTTGACTTCCGAAAACCGTATTGACTATTGGCTATTAAATTATTGTTTTCTATAAACCATTCCAAACGATTCTTCACAAGATGTTCAGCAATTTTAGTTAAAACGGAGGACAACGCAATAGGCCTATATGAGGCAACATCATTGGTAGGTTTGTTAGGTTTTTTAATCGCTATAACTTCTTGAGACTTCCATGTTTCAGGAATATTACCTGTGACCATGACGGAGTTTATTAAATTTAAAAAATACATTAAGGCAGTATCACCAAGATGAGATAAAAATGAGTACATAATACCATCCTGACCAGGAGATGAATCTTTAACATGTGAAAGCACACCTTTCAATTCATGTAATGAAAAAGGAGAGTTTAAAGAGGAAGTGTCATCTATCAAAGACGATTCCAAAGGAAAGTAGATCGATTCAGCAGCTGATGGAGGAGCTAATCTGTCTAAAAAGGCATTTGTTAAAAAAGGGGGAAGTGAAGACGATGATAAAGATTCTTTGAAAGCAGATCGAAAACGTTTAATACTTGTCCAAACTTCTGAAGGGCACGTAGAAGGAGATAAAGAAGTACAAAAAATTTTCCAGCCTGCCTGCTTTTTATCTCTGAGGAATTTACGTGTGGTACTAATAACTTCATTGAGAATATCTAAATTTTCATTGGACATGTCCTCAGCATAGACTCTCTCAGCTTCCTTTCTTCTGCTTACAGCAACCATACATTCTCTATCCCACCATGGAGGAAAAGGAATCTTATTAGACGGATTTCGTTTGACAGAAAAAATCTGATCGGCAGATTCTATTAAACATGTAGCCAAAGCTTTGGAGGAATTGGTCTCACCACCGCTAACTAATTTAGGCAAATCATTTATTTTAGATTCGACAAGGATTTTAAATGCAAGCCAATCAGCATTATTTAATTTATATTTCACACGAGGTTGTCGTTTTTGATAAGGAGAGCGTCTAATAGGTGAGGATATGATAATCGGGAAATGATCACTGCCAAAAGTAGATGATGAAGTGTACCAAGAACGAGAAGAAGCAAGATCTGGAGTACAAATTGATAAGTCAACCGCGCTAAGCTTTTCATTAGGCTTTGTACGTCTGGTTGGTGAGCCAGTATTAAGTAAACACAAATTATGTAAATCTAATATTTCAACTAAACGTACACCATTGGAGTCAGTAGTGCCACAACCAAACATTTGGTGATGAGAGTTAAAGTCACCCAATAGAAGGAATGGACGACTAAGTGAAGAAAGTAAATTATTAACGCTATTGAGAATAACAAAAGAGGAACGAGCTAGGTAAATGGAAACTATAGAAATATTATCAATTTTTATGCCGACAATATTAATGGCATCATTAGAGATTAATGAAGAAAACGCTATTTCAGAAAAATTAATTGAGTTCCTGACAAGTAACGCTACGCCACCATGGCCATCAAATCTATCATCACGCAAGCAGGTATATCCTGGGATCCTTAATAGGTACCCTGGCTTCAACCACGTTTCAGATAACGCAACAACAACGGGAGAATGTTTATTTATCAAGTATATCAAATCATGTTTCTTTGGAACAACACTCCTGCAATTCCATTGAATTATCTTGGAATCCATTATTTTTAATAACATTAACTGATTTAATTTTTTCATTAATAGAGGCAACGTGGGACGGTTTCAATAAGTTTGAGTTTATTAAACTAGTTAATAATGCTAGTATCATTTCTAATACATCAGATTTTTCTTCTTCTTTATTTTTGTGTCCAACCAGAGCACTGCCATTTTTAGGCTCTGGAACTTGGAAATCTTTTAAAACATTATAATGAGCAACACGATCATAACCATGTTGTGGTTTACGAGGAGAGCGAGGTTTTAAGAATATTGTCTTTTTATTTGAGGCATTAGTATAATTATTACGAGATACAGACTTCGCTGCGGAAGATACGGGTTTTGGTACTTCCGGAATTGTTGAACTTAATGCATCTGCGTATGAAGGCTTAATAGAAGAAAAATATTTACTGGCTTCGGCATAAGACATGCAGCTCTGAGCCATTTTAACTTTGATTTCTGTCTGTCTCACAAATTCTGGACATGACTTATCTATCGCTGAATGGGACCCTTCGACTTCACACATTACACAGTACAGAGGATCTTTATCTGACCTGTCACATGATACACCTGCATGTTGACCTCCACAGTTATAACAAATTGGAGTCTTAGAACGACATTGAACTTTGGTATGACCATAACGGCAGCATTTATAGCATTGTATGGTAGGATAAATATATATTTCTACTGGAAGAGCATTATAGCACATGAAAACCCTTTTTGGTAAAACTTGCCCATCAAATGTTATTACAACTGATTCAGAGGGTTTCCAAGAAACCGAGTCATTAATTTTTACCTTGCGATTCAAACGTCTTATTTTAAGTATTTTGCCGCAGCCTATAGGTACGGATACATTTTGTTGAACTTCCTCTACACTCCAATCTACTGGGACCCCGCGAACTAGACCCATTCTTGTTACGCTGAAAGTGGGAATGAAGGCTTTTAACTTTTTCGTTTCCAAAAGATTGCAGTTAAGAAAATTATTGGCGTCTTTATAATCGGAAAAGCCAACTACGCACCTGTTTCTTCCTATACGCTTTACACTTCCGGGAATAATATTATTAAATTTGTTCTGCTTTAAAAAATTGCCAAATGTTATTGGATGGAGAATGGTCCCGTCGTCAGGTGAACTTTGAATACGTTGAACATGTATAAAATAAGGGGAAACATCGGTAGAAACATATTCAGTACGGCCAATCGAACGGGGGTCCGTATTGGTTACTGAAGTTGTGGTGTTGTTTGAATTTCCCGCGTTAGAGTCTTGAGAGATATTTGAATTTTCCGTGTAAGATGTTGATGGTCGAGAGGGTGTGCTATGTGAATTATTATTATTTTGCAAGTGTGGAGATGACGTGGATTGAGATATAGGTTTTGAAGTAACCTTTTTAATTAAAATTGACTCATCTTCTACATTGCATAAGCTTTCGCACTGACAGTAATCACCGCTAGAACCACTACCTTTCTTTTTCTTAATTTTCGTACATTGCCGACAAAGGCGCAAATAACGTGTTCGTTTACGACTTCCTTCACCTGTTTGAGATGATACCGAACAATCGGTATCCATTTTGTCAAATTCATCTTGTGAACCAACAGATACATTTGATCCCACAGGGAGATTCAAGCCAACAAGGCCATCATCCCCCCGACCTAGATCGGGGGGCTTGTTCATACAATATTTACAGAAATTACAAAAACTTACCGACTACACGATGACACTATACACAAATATGATATAAAGATTACATATAATACAAAAATTAAAACTACCAGCTTATCCTCTGCGTTTTAACTAGTAAAATTAAATTAAATATTCAACACCGTGAAAAATACGTCTACCATGAACGAAGTTTCCCGCGCTTTTTCATAACAATACTTTAAAATGTTTAAATAATAATACCTAGCCCGTAAACAGGCCCATTTACCCTAGCAAGGGAATATTTAGGTGACCCACATACATCCCTCCTGAGAGTAGTGCATGGGAGTGCAATCAAATCACCGTTTTTGTTGAATGAGGTCCCCTCGGTAGGGGTTCGGTGTCGGGTCGCGACAAGTTGATATTAATAAGTCAGACGTTTGCGAACTGCGTAGTATGTAATTATATAAGTTGTCAATTGGGGAATGTTAAGATTACCTTACAGTCACTAATCTGTGACAACTGACAATTATATGTCAAACTCAACCTTCAACTCTCATATTTGTGAAGTTGTTTGTATGGGTTTCTAATGTCTATATTACAGAAGATACTTATCTCTTTATCTTTGTAACAAAAATTTCTTACAATGATTATGTCTTCATAGGACGTAAATGTAAATTTACAATTAATTTAACTTCTCTTTTGACGTTCATAAGTGTACTTGTTTACCTATATGAATAAAGATATTTTGAGTTTGAGTTTGACGAAAACTGATATCTATCTCGATCTTACAATATCCGCTGCGCTAATAAAATATGAAGTCAGTATTAAAATGTAAATTGATGCTACTATAATTTTGTGCGTGAATGGAAACAAATAGATTCATATACGCATTTGATTTTGCTGATAGAAATTCGTAGGTTAAATATTTTTTATTCAAAGAATACTTCAAATTTCTTAAATACTAAGTTCATTAATAAACTTTAAAACTGACTTTTCACTTAATGGCATGGAACGAAGCATTTAAGATGAGACCGAGATTCTTTTGAAATTTGTAATCGATTTTTAGATTTAATTAATTACTCTGAAGGTGGCTTTTGGGCTGGAAAATTTTTCCAACTTTTTACTTTATTCATGATTTTCTTTTATATGGTTTTATAAATACTTAATAATATTATCTTTGAACATCCCCAATTCTTGACCTTATGAATGCTTTACAGTGGTGGTCAGTCTCTTAAAATTCACGTTTACCAAATTAAAGAAGTTTAGCTTAAGAATTGCCAATAAATCAAATTTATGTTAAGCTTAAATCTCTGATATACATAAGTGATTCTAATGTGTATTTAAGGACTTTTTAATTTAGTATCTATGGTATAATGCTAGAATTAGAAACTCTGCCATCTTTTGTTAGAATGGCTTTGTTTTGGTATTATTTCTAATATTGTCTTAAAAATCTGCTTTATAATTTACAGTTATGTGTGTTTTGATTATTATCACCATGAAAATGAAGTAACTCTGAAGTTTGTATAATTTAAATAGTTTTTTTTCATAATAACCGGTAACTGAATTTTGTTTGTATTTAAATGTATTGCGTTTTTGGCTATAATACTAAAATTCAAATATATGTCGCAGATTCGTAGCGATTAATGTTATCCAAATAGTTCATCGTATCCATCATGGTCTGACATTTGGATTTTTTTAAAATAAGTCAGTGCGCACGTCCGACGCAGGCGCTCTTTGACTATGACACATTGACTATTTACAACCAGTAAGATGTCTATGATATTGTGTGGTGTTGCCAGTTTAATAAAATAAATGACATCGTGATCACTTATTACATAATATCTGACATACATAAACAGTTATAGATTACCTATAGTTTTAGTTAGATTAGTTATACATAGTTATATCATTTCGTCCGTTTAACAATTTATTAAAGTTATAGTTAAATACCTAATTAGTACCTTTTGACTCCAATACATACGAATTTTATAACGTTAAGTGCTGTTAACACGAATACTGAAAAACCAAACCATATTGAAGTAAAATGTTTAATTGAAAAAAGCTGTTCACAGATAAAAGTCAGTAACATAGACACAGGCTTGCGTGTGCTTGATGTAAAGCGAAATTTTGCTCGTCAGCGTACCTATAGGTAGTCGGGGATGTTGTTGGAGTGTAGACGATCAGCCTGGCGTCCTCAGACTTGTTGACTCAACACAGATTTTTAATGCGCTCTTCACCAGGGTTGCCACATTCTCATAAGCTATGATTTATTTTATTTATTTATTTATCATATACATGATCTTAAATAGAAAGTAGTTGGTGTGGTGGAAACTCAAACTGGACACAGTTTTTCCGTCCACCAGGTCGTCGAACATATTTAAATAATTAGCTTATTACATACATAGGCCAGTGACATACTATACAATATAACATTTTTACCATTAAACCATCAAAATTGCACGAACAACGTAATAAACCAATTGAAACATTGATGCTCCTCAGTTAGCCGATGCAAGAAACCTGTTCTTGCATATTTACCTGTTGATAATTTAGGTATGTAAAATTAATAATATCTATATTAAAGTTGAAAAAATTAATAAAATATTTTTATAACTAAAATAAGCTATGAAACCACCCAATGGGGCATGGGGCAGATGCATTTCTGTATCCACTTCATTAATTTTTGGTGCCCTTCAGACGACGAATTATGGGTTAACATTCGGATTTTATGGGTGTTAATTGCCCAGTAAAGTACGATCCAGCTGTGGTTGGAACTCACGAACGCCGTTGTAATAGTGAACAGAAACGGACAAATTAAACTTCTTATACATATAAACGCGGATTTTATACATTATTAATATACAAAAATGAAACTCGATGTTTCAAGTGCTTTTCAGCAATCGCGGCCTGGATCAATCGTAATACTCGCGTAAACTAAATACGGTATTATAATTACGGATTAATTAATCGACAACCCTAACATACGAATATAGGAGATTATCGCTAAGTACCGCCTGTATCTGAGATCGTCGGCAGCATCGTGTCTTAAGCTATACACAGCCCTACTACTGTCCTTGTGGAGAAAATCACACTATTAATTTAAAAAGGAAAATTAAATACAAAGATATATGAGCAAAATTTTAATATTAGGCTTTCAATTTAACATTGTATAAGGCAATGAAAGTTAAGAAATGTAGAATTGTCAAGTTATTAGGGCATGTACGGTCGTGTATGCCTGCTCATTGAATATCAAAACTGTGGTCCGACCAGTACACTGACGGCGATTTAACGCTGTGCAGTACTTATAATATTAATTTTTTTTTTTTCGGTTTTATAATTCTGGATTTTACCCTGTTATTGTTTTAATGAGAGTACATATAACAATATAACGTGTAGTCTTTACTATCAGTTACCGTGAAGTCGTTTTAAAACTAGACATAACATTTATTACTAAGGAAACATACACACAGTAACACAAAAAAAATAAAAAAATAACAAATCATGTAAAGAAAAAAAGGAATAATATACATTTTAAGAGAATCAAAAAAGAATTTGGAAAAAGCTAGAGGAGACTTATTATATAAGTTATATATTAGCCTTCCACGATAAATAGACTACTCGAACCAAAAACATTTATTTTAATTCACCAACAAGTTCACTGAGATTATTGCGTTTAAGCAAACAAACATCATCATCATCCTCAATAGCTATATAGCCCCTTGTGGGCCTAAGCCTTCTCAAATATTTCGCTATCGCAACTTCACTCTACCGGGTTTTCTCTTGCTACCAGGTTGAGTTCAGTAAGGACCTTGGGGTTATGTCGTCCGCCATTTGTTGTACATGATCCAACCACTTGAGGCTGTTGCATTTTATGAGTTGGACAATGTTCGCATCGTATGTTATAAAGTTCTTCATTGTAGCGAATACGCCAAGCAACGTCGTCGCAAACAGACTTACCAGCAAAAAGAAACATACATACATTAAAAATAGTAGTTGTAGTTTTATAAATGTATGACTGCCTATATTTACAACCAATTATATCACAGAAAAGCACCCAAAATAATATAATAAAAAAAGATATAAATCTGCTTTTATAAGTCACCTGTATATTGCGAGATAAACTCATATCAACTCCATGGTAGGAGCCCCTTTGAGACCGCGATCCGATGCACTCGGTTCTGGTCTCGTTAGCAGAACTCTTTTCATACTCTAACCTGTTTATTTTTGGCGTTTTCACGTGTCTCTGCAGTTTTTAGCGCAACTAGATATAACATAAAAGCGCTTACACCACAAAATGTAAAGTAAAATACGTTTGATCCTCACTATTGAGTAAGGATTACAGAATCAACTAAATGTCTTTGACGCCTAAAACATAGAGTTCTGATAACATTATACATAAATTTAATGAAATTCTATTACTTAAAATCATGAAGTCAAGGATCATATCTCATATCATAACCAATACTAAATACCGTGACACCTGTTTATAACTAGGGGTAATTTGAAATTATTAAGCAAGCATTTTACAGTAAAATAAATCATCTCGGTGTTATTGTTCAGGAATATGACGCAACTATGCATCACGTCGAACCCGACTATTTTCGCACGTCTGTTGCATTTAATATGAAATAAGACTTCGATTAATTTCAGATATCAAGCGGTAAAAATATCTTTTTTATTTTCCTTAGATTGTGATGTTGATGTGTTTTCTTTTATATAACATGGGGCAAACGGGCAGAAGCCTCGCCTGGTGTTAAGTGATACCATATACATAGACACTCACATTGCCAGAGGTCTCGCAAGTGCAGCCAACGCACTTAAGAATTAGCTCTTTTCTTGAAAACTAGTTCCACCAGTGGTGGTGAGCAGCAAAAACTGCCTTAAGAAACGCTCAGATGAGAGCTGTTTTAATTTCACTAAGTCTAATCAGCCAGTTTAAAAAATTTTGTCCAAATATTGTGTACATTTTTGGCATAGAATAGTGACGGTTATTGTAGCCAATACACACCTCTACACCGAGAACCATGGTTTCTCGTGACAAACTTACTTCGTACTTTTGTAAAAATTGTCAGCTCCCAATTCTACAAAGACGAGGGTAGATCAAAATTTATTTGAGTTTTTAAAAAAGCACACAATCGTTGTAAATTTGTCGATGTCTTTAAATGTATTTTTCACTTGACTGTACACATAAAGATTTTTACAGTGATTGGAATTTAGTTAAATAAATTTGCAAATAGCGTTAATTGCAAATTTTGCAACCGAGACGGCACAATCATTGAGAAAGAAAATGTAGAAATCCTTGGAGACCGGTGTTGGTCCTGAAATATTATAAACGTCAAATAATTCATTCATAATAATATCTACTATAGAGGGTGCAACAAGAAGAGGAAGTGACGGATTGAGTGTTTGGCCAAAAGACAGTTGCTTGACTCAATATTGATTCCAAATGTTGGTAACAGAATAATATTTTTTTTGTTATCTATGAAACTGTTCTACAATATATCCAATATTGTAACAATGTATTTGTTCTTTTTTATATAAATTATTGTCTAAAAAGTTTCCCTTCGAAACGTTAACATATATAAGAAAAACGTATTATTTTCAACGATTATCTCATTAAAAATTCCGATCAAAAATAATGTGTAAACCATCTTCTAACGTGTACGGCACGTAAATCAAGAGATTTAACAGCTTAGCTCGTTAAAATTAGTTTTACAAAGGAAACAGTCCTATAGCGACATGGTTAAAAGCCAGGTCAAAATGGCCAGTATCCATTTCAAGATACAAGGTGAATTGCCGAAACTACTCAAGCTCTTAGCGGAAACTACGTAACCGCACTCCGTTGTGGTTGAATGAACACATTTTCAACGAGAAATACTAATATTAGAAAACCATTACTCAAACTTCAGCCTTCAAATTTGTTCAAAAATAATATCTGAAAATATCGTTTATTTTATATTGCCATCAATAGGTTTCAGAACATATATGGCTCGGTGTGTATTTTTTTAACCCTCGTATAGAAGTAAACTATAATTTAACGCTTTTGAGGTTAATATGAAAAAGTGGTACTTTTATTTAATACTTTTTAGTATATTTTCTTAAATAACGTCACGAATTGCTTGAAATATCGCTAGCTATCTCGGCCGTACGGCGTGGCATTTTTATAGTTGATGTCCCAAAGGATCTTTATAAAACTCGAAGGCTCCAATTAATAATATTAATATATAAAATAATTAACTTCTAAATTTATTTATGATATTTCCTTTTTAAAACTCTGTTTATTTTTAATGTATTTCGTCACTGCTGTAAGCTGTATTTATGTATAATGTTTACTAGCAACACTGTAAGATGTTTGTCAGAATAAATTGTTTTTACGATTACAACAGTTTTACTATCAGATTTATTTTATTGTATCCTTTACTGCTGACAATTAAACCTTGTTTTCCAATAAGTTCTTTATCAACGGTTTACGATTGTACTGAGTTTTTATCAGGGACCGGGGCATGATCTGATTACGGAACAGGCCAAACAATTTTATGACAGTATTTATGAGTTTATGCCCAAAGACCTTGTCCATACATATATGATTTTACGTGGCCGTCTGTATATTGTTGATACAGAAAACAAAGTAATTTGATTTTAATAAAATTAAATGTGTTTCTGAGGAGTTAGGGTTTATAGAATATTAAAAAAAACTGTTAAGCTGGCTCATCTGGTGTTAAGTAATACTGCCGACCATGGACACTCAATGTCAGAGGGTTCACGAGTGCTTTGCCGGCCTTTATAAATTATTTATTTGGTATTGTATATAAAAAATTAATCAGTGGCGCTACAACCCCTTTAGGTCCAGACCTAAAGGGGTTGTAGCGCCACTGATTTCAGAATCAGAAATCTGAGGCCCAGGCCTCAGATTTCTGATTCTGTTTCATGATAATTTTGCAATGTGGCAAGTGGGTGATCAGCCTCCAGTGGCTGTCACACGCTGTCGACTTTTTGGGTCTAAGACATGTCGGTTTCCTCACGAAGTTTTCCTTCACCGTTCGAGCAAATGTTAAATGCGCACATAGAAAGAAAGTCCATTGGTCGAATCTACGACCTCAGGGATGAGAGTCGCACGCTAAAGCCACTAGGCCAACACTACTCTTATTGTATATAATATTGATGATTATATTATTCACTTTTGTGAAATTATTTTCATTATTAGTATAACGAATTCAATTGATATCTTACTTAGTCAATAATACAGTATGTATAGTACACAGGTCTTTTAAAGTGAAACTTTTATTACATCGTCTCAAACTTTTTCGTCTGTGTGTTGCATGTCGCGTGACGGTCGGCCGCGGAGTAGGGATAAAGTGAAAGGCGCTCGTCATAGCAGCCAAGGCCAATATGGCGGCGCCTATAGTTCGCAGCAGCTAACCGTGTAGTGTATAGACTATTATTTAATATGTGTATATAATCTAAATAATTGTTAAGTATTATGTAGGTATGTCGTATTCTCTAAGACACAGAGTTCAATAAAAATATTAGTTGGAGACTTAATCTACTTGTATTATTTCCCATTATCATTCCAATTTTCCAAGTATAAAATTAAGATTGATAAAGAGATTTTTATACCCTTAATGGAATATTATTCCAAAAATTTTTAGTTAAATGTCTATAATGTGAAAAAAAGTTTCACTTTTACCGTGGTTTCATAAAACCACGCAATCCTTTTTATTTTTTTTAAATAATACAAGTTCTTATTGTAATAACGTAAGCAAAACCGGGGTGATGCGCTTTAGAGCTATAAATTATAATCGGAAAGGCAACCTCTCGGATCGCCAAAAACGTGGAAATTATTGCATACCCAGCCCTGTCAGTTACCACGTTATATTTTATTTATACCTTTTACGAGTGTTGCCAACCATAAAAAAGTTTTAGTGGGTGTTATAAAAATCC
This sequence comes from Pieris napi, assembly GCF_905475465.1. Classification (NCBI taxonomy): domain Eukaryota; kingdom Metazoa; phylum Arthropoda; class Insecta; order Lepidoptera; family Pieridae; genus Pieris; species Pieris napi. The sequence continues at coordinate 12,031,665 of NC_062234.1, forward strand.
ATTTTTGTTGTTAAAACAGCGTTGATAGGTTCCCATGACATTTATGATTCAAATTGTGCTGCGGCTCCATTATGAATAATTTGTATTTGACTAACGAATTCAAATAATTAATTAATCAAACTTTTTTTATCTATATGAAATTAATGATACACTTTCGTCCTATAATTACGAGTACAACATTATCAAAAATTAAATTTTATGTAATCAAAAAACATTTTTATTAGATAAAATAAAAAAACATCTTGAATTTTCCTGATCACAAGAAAATTTTACAACTACATATTTATTTTCTATCCGCGAACTTTATAAATTATTTTTAAACAGTTCTGTAACCCTCTCTTTTCTCATACGTAATAATCTAATACATTATTATTTATTTTATTTATATTTAAGACTTAATTTATTTCCTAATACACTTATTATCTAATTATTGTAAGTGTTACTAAATATCTTTTTCATATTCATTTCATTTCTATAACACTTATTAAAACAAAAGATAGGCATCAGAGGAAGTTCATTAGGATACCTGTGTAATATAATTTCTTTTAAAAAAATGGCGTAAAAATTCGTTAAATGCTTTCTATTAGTTAACAAATCAAAATTCATACGACAAGTATCGGTAGAATAAAGCGACAAAGGGTGTATCGGGCGGGCGGACGCGGGGCGGGCGGTGCATTCATAACCAAATGCGGGCAGTTTACACTGAAACTGAATGTACCTGCGAGTAGTGCAATATCCGCCGCTACCTCATATCCGGAGCTCACTTCGCCTACAATACGTGCAAGGTTTCAGCGGTAGCGTACTTGAGATAATAACTAGCAAATAATAAATATAAGTCACATGGACATTGAATAACAGTTAACTATTTATCGTATTTATTTATTGATAAGTTCTTAAACAATATATATATAATTCTTACAATATGTAGACAAAATTATACAGGAAAATATGGCATCACAAATTTTACACACATACACATCAATTATATTAGAACATAAGCTAGCAAGGGAAAAAATTAAACAAAAATTTTTAGAGGTTAAAAAAAAACAAAAAAAAACTGAAACTAAATAGAAACTTATCCTTGAAGAGCATAATAAACAAAGTTACGGTAAGTTGGCATATTTTTGTACTAAATGTGTAAATTGAATATTAAATCTTTACTTAGAACCATGTTTAACTTAAGATACTTATCCTCTTACAATATTAATGATTATTTAAAAAAAAGTAAGTATCCAGCAAATTTTTAAATGAAAAAATATTTAGAATCATGCTCGTAAACATCCAAACCTCTTAAGTTTTTTAACTTCTACTCAGACGCCTCAACATTAGAGATATGTTATTATATTTTTAACTGACGGTATTAAAGTAATTTGGATGTGGAATATTCGCAGATTATAAGCGAGATAAGTTACAATTTTGTATTGTAACGTGACTGATTTATGACAGAAAAATTAATTATTTATACTGTTACAAACATCGTAAAGTTGTTCTTGTAAATACTATTGAAGTATGTTAAATTAAATAACTTATAACTTGAGGCACAAGCCGTAAGCAAGTATCGCAGCGATATTGCGAGTAGGCAGGCACTAGGCAGGCGAAATGTGCCCGAGACGAGCGAATTGAGATTCGCGGATGATTCTCGTGACGTTATACACAGCCGGAAATCCTAATACGATTCCATTTGGTTTACCGCAAAGGTTTTATATCTTACTTTTGATCATTTAATCCTCTTTGCTGTGCTTCTTTACAAATATCAGTGAATTAAAAATATTATTTTACTTATAACGTAGAGGAAAGCGATTTACTGGCACGCCTTAAGAAATATAATATTATAAATCTTAGATACGTTCTGCTGCCTTTGACATTTAACCGATACGTATGTCAGAAGAATTAATATTTAAAGATTGTTCATCATTCTATTTTCGTATTACTTTAATATATATGATAAATTTTTATTTCGGTAACAAAAACGGGTTTAACATGAAATAATTTAACAAACAAATAAACAATACGTCAAAACAGAAATGTCACAAAACGAATTCCCGCCAACCGCACAATATTGGCGGACATTTTAATTTCTGAAAAAATCATTACAGACGATTAATTACTCCCTTTATTGCGAGCCGCGAAATTAAATCCGTGTTGGTAGCAAATAATTACTTCCCTTCATTTGCTGTTACCTTTGTTCAATATTGAGGAAAACTGATGTTTATGTCACGTTATAATTGTGTTAATATTAATTTAAAATTAGCTACAAGCGATTACTCTATATAGCTCTCACATTAGTTCATTGTATATTCTGTGATTAAATATTAATGTTTTGGATCCACTATTGCACTATTATACAGCAATAAATGAAATATATAAATTTTTAACTTTTATTTATTCATACTTCGTTACATTTATACAAAACAAATATTCGTTCTAGAATATTCCTTCATCAAAGGGGTATAACCAGGCCAGAAAACGCCTGAAAACGGGTTTCCTGAAAAGTGTACCACTCGACTACACGTGTTCTGAAACGGCCTGAAAAATTTTCAGCCTCCTGAAAACTAGGGTAACATTATGTAAATTACGATTTTCTAATATTATGTGATTCCTGAAACGGTCAGAAATCACATTTCAGCCTGCTGAAAACTTCTCTAAGTAGTGGAAAAATAAAAAAACATTGTAGTCGACCCGTCTTCGCAACAATATGTTAGGGAGGTAACCAAACGCATGGAGTCGGGCAGCCGATTCCACAACTTAATGGCGGAGATCCTAAACGAATTACGTGATGACCCCAGGACAACGTTTAGTCGAAGAAAACACCAAGGTTTTTAGCAACCACTTTTACCACAGATCTTGTACCACACAATCTTTTACCACAGATTAGCACTGTTAGTGCGTAGAAGTGCTTTCAAAAATCATAACCAACCTATATTTGTATCTATTATATAGTCAAATATATCAAATAAAATACTAGCACTTTTATTTACTATCCTATGAAACGCTTTACTGATGTTCGTTAGAGCTTTCGTATAGTTGGTATAAGGTATATATATATTAAAACATCCTTTATTGATCAAATACCATGTCACAAAGTCACATCAAAGAGAACGATGTCGATTGAAAAGTAAATATATTGATATTTTTACGTCTATTTCGCGGTTCCGACATGTCTGTTTGTACGTCCAATATTTACGATTCATGCACATTTAGTGTTGTGTAGCATAAATGATATATAAATTCTGCGCGCCTTTTTTTAAATCATAAATTCAATTACGTATTTTCTATACAGTTCTAGATTATGAATAAATATTGAAGCTTATATTTTGTTAAGATAAAGTCAAAGTCAAAAATCATTTAATCATATAGGTAGGACAATGTACACTTATGAACGTCAAAAAAAGAAATGTATATGAAATGCTTCTAACTTTACATTTAGTGCCAGTTCTCAAATCAAGGGAGTAGAACTGAAGAGAAAAACGGGCAATAAACTCTCCGCCATGTTCTTTTTTACACAAACTTTGTAAAGAGCTGCAAAAATTACACCATGTTCCACGTGACATCTTAAGTAATTAATAATAATAAAATAATATGGCACAAGCTAGTATCGGATTGAATACGTAATACATACTTATAGATTATAGTATTTCTATAAATATTTTATTCATAAATAAATAGATTTGATTAAAATATTATTTTTAATTTTGTTATTGCGCATAATAGTTAATAGACAATGTAGAAGTTAATAATCAATTTTAGCTAAATTAAAAGTAAATCATAAATTTTGTTAATTTAAATAATTTGTTAAATAAGCATATTCCAAATATTAAATTTACCAACTAATAGACATTTTAGTCTAACTCCCGTAGAGTCCTCAGAATCCAAGCCATATATTTATTAACATTTGTATAAATGTAATGTTGATTACCGACTTCTTGCGATAAAATTCCATACTGAACGTGTATTGGAATCTGTCCATAGGTGGAAACCGTAAGAAGTGGACTTCCAGGATCCAGGTTGGTATTATCATACAAATCCCGCGCGCAAAATTGTTGTTTTTTAAATCTGGATATCTGAAAACATGAACACTCATGTATAACTCCACAACAGACTATATTTTATTCTAAATTTAAAAGTTATTTTCAAATAGTCGATGACAATCTATTCTCACCATTATTTTCTTAACAGCCTAGTAGTTGATCTGTGCCTAACAACGCGACGCAAATCCTCGCAATGCACCCTATCTGCCTAATAAAGCACATAGAAAAAATAAACTAATGCAAATTCGAAATTGTTGAGAGTTAGTCGTTTAGACTAGAACAAGGCTAACCAGCTTTACTCCCCTCATTTCATTATTCCTATTTACCTTTTATAAAAATCATTGCACGTTGTATCATTGAAACCACGAAGATAGGATTTGAGTGGAACCGTGTTGGGCGCTCCCCACCCCACCGTTAACGCCAGATTATTGAACCAATCTGAATCGTGTGGAGCCGGGGATTTCGGTAGGCAAAGCGCGTCTCCACCTGAAAAAAAACAAGGTCATCCACAGTAGAATCTTAATAAGAAGCACTTAAATGACTTTTCCTAGGAGTGAATTGATCAACATAGTGTTGTATTGTGTATATGTTACTGTAAAAGCTCGAACTGCAGTATATCCTAAGATATTCCAGTAAAACCTAAGATCTACCAATTCCTAATGGTAAATGTCCCAAAAGGTTTGCGATTCGAACTTTTACCACCATTCCGTTGGTAAATGTTAGGATTTACATTAATGGCACGGTAAATGTTGAAAAACTAAAATTTTTATTAAGTTAGACTAGCTTATGTAAGCATTATGTTTGTATTTCGTTGTTAAATTCCAAATAGAGAACTACTGATTCAGTTAGATAGATATGATAGAGATTGAGATATTCAGAGACATGCGCGATGTGTTTTTTCAAAATAATTTAAATAAGTTGGTATTAGTTTGTACTTATTACTATCATATGATACCTTTATAATACTATGTACCTGTTTTGTCTAATAGTACATTCAAGTAAATAATTAAGAACTACTCATTGTTTTATTCCTAAAACCAACATCTACCAGCTGACAGTGGTAAACCCTAGCATATACTGAATTCGAATGGTAAAAGGTCGAAAAAATAGTCGTATTTTCAGAAATACTTACATTTACCAACTCATGTCGGTAAATCCTAAGACTTACACTTAAATCTTAAGATTAACCGTAGTTCGAACTTTTACAGTAACATATACATAATATTCATGTCGAATAATAATAATTATTTCATTATATTTGTGGTACGCGTCACCTGCAGATAGTTGCGGTTTAAGGCAGACAATACAAAAACTTTTTTTTTCTTAGAAACATATCAATGGCCTAAGTACGTTTTAGTGAACCTGTGCCTCAAACGAGAATGACCACTAAGCTGTTGGTGCTGTAGATAATTTCTGCCATAGCTGTTCGTACCAAACGTTGCAAACTATAGAGTGGCCTAGTAGTACGCTTACGCACGATTTTAACGTACCAAACAAAATTACTCCTCTGATTTCTACATATGTTATCATGATCAGGTATTCTTAATTGGCAAGTAGGTGATCAACTGTGCCAGACAAACGCCGTCGACTCTCGGATCTCAGGCATGATTCCCTCACGATGTGGTCCTTCACCGTTCAAGCGAGAGTTAAATACGAATATGGTACAGAAAGTCCATTGGTCCTTCGATGTCAGGGGTGAGAGTCGCAAACAGACTAAAGTCAAAGACAAATGTTGCCAATATGTAAAAATATACCGATTATTAGAAACTATTACTTACTTTTCAAATTAATAGATGCTTTAAGACGAATCAACGCTATGTCGTGCCCAATCTGATGAAATCGAAATCCTTCGTGTGGTATAACTTTCTCCACGATCATATCCTGTAATAATAGCAAGTGAGAAGCCTTAATTTATTTTCGATTTGTTTATTTACTGTAACAGTGATCATTTTGTATTTACCTTTATTCTATAATTATTTTTTTCATATCAAATCTAAGTATTTTAATGGCAAAAAGCACTTACAATATTCTTAACCTACAAAGTAATAATAAGGGGAAACATATTATAAAAAATGAAAAAAAAAACATTTATTTAATCATAATATTACCTTCTTTAAAGTTTACTTATTTTATAAATATATATTTAGCATGATGCCAGCCAATGTGTGCTTTTTCAAATAAATGAAGATTATAAATTCAGAAAGTATTAAATAGCAGTGAGACAGACTTTTTTACTATAGAACAGGAGGCTCACCTGAACGGAATGATATGGATACTCTAAATGGCAAAGGCTCGCGAGTGCGTTACCGGCCTTTTAATATTAACAGTAAGACGATATTTCTACATCTATTTCAGATATTAGCATATACAAACCGTATGTCCAGATGTGCAATAAGTTCCCCCATCTTCAACACAATCCATATCTGTACTTAGGTCGTATTCGCCTATCCGCACAGTGGTTATATTTGTGTCCTTGACACAGCTGGCTGCTGTGAGGATATACCTTGGTGTAATGATGCTGCCGGTACAGTGGCCATGCCCATCTGAAGTAAAGACTTTCAATAGAAAATTGGTAGTTACTGGATAAATAAAATTTCTAAAGTGTATTGCATGTGAAAATGTATTTTATATACCTTAAAGAATCTACACAGAAATCCCACATGCCTAAACAGATGCAATTTGAGACCCATAAAAGGTTATAACGCCAATTCATATATAACTTAAAAAAACTAAACGAACTTTTTTCAGTCTCAGAAGCATGAAACGAGCAGGTTTATTAACTTCAATTTTTTTTAAAGTATAAATAATAAATAAAAATCAAGTATATTAATTATTCTTTTTGGCCTGTTATTTCACGTTTTATTTACGTTCCCGTTGCAATATACCATTTTTAAACAAATGAACGGCAGGACTGATGTTTTGACTGAGAAATTTTTAGTTTTTTCTGTTTGTTGCAATTTGTTATACCACGTTTTATGTAACGTCTTACGGAAACATGATATAAAATCACCAATTTTCAGCCAAATCGGTTCACCCGTTCTTGAGTAGAGTGCAACTAACAATATAAAAGATTAATAACATAATATAAATTAATGAATTTTATTAATGTTATATCTTTACAGTACCAAACTATAATTATCATATATCTGAAGTCACAGACAAAATAATTTCTCACACACTCTCTCTTAAAACGCTTGTAAGATGACCTATATAAAACCTTGTTTCTATAAAAAATTCTATTGACTATAGCGGATTTGCACTTACTAGATTTATTAAACACAGCCAATCACTCGTAATCAAACAAGTTGACTACAGGCCCACGAAAAAGACGATCTTCACGGATTTCACCACACTGATCTGGTAAAACGTTAAATTTCTGGACATCCGCCGCGTGTTCTTGTAACATTGAGCAGCAAACCTGACGTAAACGAGACAATATAAATTAAAATGCAATATTTATTTACAAAACAAATAATTAGATTTAAATTAAATATATTTCTTTTAGTTTAATTTTTTATAGATTTTTTTTCACATGGCAAACCAATTATTGACTAACTAAAGTACCTTTGATTTATCTGTTGCGTACAACACATATTATGCTTAAATAATAGTTTACTAAAGTAAGCTGCCGGGGTATATGTTGACAGCATGTATGAATATAAAGCTAAACTGCACACACAAAGGGAAAGAAGGAGGGGAGGAACATGCGAATGAAGTATACCTAACATTATAGTAATTAGCCAAGGCTATACATTTTGCTCACTCAGGCTTTCTTAGTTTTATAAGCGTGGCGATTTCCTAAATCGTCGGAGTTACGCCCCGAGAGTATAGCCAGACGTAGGCACTCTCTTTAACAGTTACATTGCAATCATTCGTTAAATAGCAATTAACATTTCATTATTTTTCTTATATACTGGCGTACGCGAGTGTTTAATATAGAGTAACAATAAAATCCTCTTATATTTATCCGACGACCCGGGAAATGTTTAACTACTTTTATCAAGTTTTATTCAAAAGGCCAACCGCCAGTCTCTATATGAAAGTAATAAACTCAAAACTACTACTTTTGTACGGTTTTCACCAATAAATAAAAGTCCTGAGAAAGGTCTAGATGTATAATTTAGGTTTTTTTTAAATTAAATATAACTATTTTTTATTTATAACTAATTTTACCTTAATGCTCTTCGTCCCATTATTTAATCTATCGTCACAAACTGCTTCACGAAAAGTCTTCTCAGCTTTAACAGTTTTATTCAGAACCAAGTTAAGGGCTGCTGGACACAATTTATATTCCATACAGTCAGTGCAATCTTCTGAAATATTAAACAGACCTACGCGCTACGGTACGAAAACAGGTCGTCCAGGCTTCACTGAAGCCTATAATGTAAGTTATGTGTGAAGCCTGTTAGTATTATCAAAGCCATACACCAAATCATAGAGCAATTTAAAAATTCATGGTAAGGCGTTTAGTAGATTTAAATTCGTTTACTAAAGATACAATCGGAATTTAAAAATGGCCTTTAAATTTCGTGGCTGAATTGCACCGTTTTTAAGTAAATGAGTAATCTAATATTTAGAAATAATTTAAATGACTCGATTTATGATTGAAATGCCACAAATACATAAAACAAAGTAGCTTTAAAATTACGCTCTATATCCACTAAGACTTGTTTTTCATTCATAGAATGGATTTCTTTTTTATTATTTTTAAGATTGATCTTGTTATTATAATATATTAATAATAATTAATAATTAATAAGCAAATTTGAATACAGAAAATACACAGTAATATTTTATTTCAAATAATAAATTACCTTAATCCATTTTAAAAATCGCCTAGTTATTACAAAGTGTATTTTAGACAACAATATTTAAACCGACAAAATATAATATTTATTAAAATGACTCACTGCTTATAACTCCTTTTACAACTATTGCTAAACAACTTGAAATAATAAAGTACGTCACCATTTTGATAGTACAAAAAACGAACCACCTCACTGATGATGCAAGAAATACTACACAGTTTTAAATTTTTTTACTAATCAATATTATCCTTAAGCAAAGCTTATTACTAAAGCAGTTCTTTGTATATGAGGAAAATTGTATCTGAAGTTTATAAGAGGTGGCATTCCCTACCGGTTTTTATGCTTATTTTTCTGTACACCGTATAAGGTAAACTTCAGTAAAAATATATTAGCTTTAAAACGTTATATAGCAAAAAATGGTAATGGCAAAGGTACTGAAGCTAAAATATGTATATGCCAAATCTCTAAAAACTACTTCTATCTAAAAAATTAAACAAGTTTGTTTGGGAAGATCATTTTATTCAAGGCGACAACGATGTATTTAACTTTTGACATTGACAGTTTGACAGTTACACGAAAGATTTTATAAATAATTCAAAACAATATTCGGAGACTAGTTTGTAGACTTTTTGTAACTGCGGGCTTATGTTAAACGGACGACAAAACGATAGAGCGTTTCGCTTGACTGTGATTGGTCAAACGGAGAGAATCGCGTGTCGAATTGAGTACGTATATGACAATGATGTCCACTCTACAGAATCAATTGTACTACGTTGTACACACAAGTCTATAACTTAAACTTAGAGGATAAGCGCTAAAAGTAGCGCATATAAATGTATAGTACAACCTTGGCTCATGTCTGTAAAGCCTCCTGTTTTAAAATTTCAAACAGCTATAAAACTACAGTCGTCCGCGTCGTTGGAAAACTTCAAAATTGCGTGCTTCCTCACGATATCGCCTATATCCTCTAATTTCCCTCAGGACGCCTCGCAAACTGTCATAAACAAACCGCCAACTATCCGCCCTCTGAACACGCCATACCTTGACGGATTGGTAAGATTTTTATTTATGGATCTCCGTTTTTAAATACAACAAAATCAGGACTTTGCTCAACAATCTATGGAAATGCCACATTGTTGCATTTCAGTTGATCACGTAATATTAATATAAGTGCGAGGTTTGTTTCTAATCTTTTTATGTCTATTATGGTTTCATAATAGACAGTAAACCTTATATACCGTAGGTTAGCTTTAAAAAACCATTCCGTTTTTTAATATTATGTATGTTAGATAACACAGAAAAACAATATCGCTATTTCTTGTTATGTATTTGTTTAACCCCATCAACAATTCCAATTTACGTAACCATTAATGAAGCACTGAAATGAAATGAGTTTCAAATAATATACAAGCTCTTAATTATTTCAATTTCCGACGACTTCCCCTTAAAATGGCGAACATTTTAATTTCTTTAATTCGCCCGCTTAAAAAACCGTCACGAGACCGACATAGCGCTAGCAAAAAGATAATAAACAAGTCTTGGTCTTAATTAAAAGTCAGGAGAGCGTGCTCCAGTCATTATGGATACCAAAATGCAGCAAAAATACTTGTATTGCAGACGAAAAATGGCCGGGTAATGGCATGGCGTTCATTTGAATGTAATACAAAATGTTTCGTTAAAGCACATTTGCGAATATCATATAGGAAGGTGTATATAAATTGAAACCAATCTAAGTTTAGTTAAATAATTGTAAATTTGAGGATATGGCGACACTGACGTGGTTTTTCAAGTCCATTTTGCTATTTTTAAATCAACTCTTATCTATTTTGTAGTAATTCTTAACCAGACTCTATTACTACTACACACGCACGCAGACACTTATATATTGATCTGAGACACATTACATCCGTCTTAACTAAAATTTTGACGAGGTATGGACGCTCATACTGAGCTCGGTCCGTAGGAATTAGGATCCATTCTCCATACCGTAACCAAGTTGAGATAGCAAGTACTTTTCTAATGACGTGAGACAGCCACTCGTATAACTTATAAAAAAATTGAAACTGCATTACAAATTGCTGCTTTTAGAATACATACTTACTTAATATATTTTAAGTATGTATTCTAAAAGCAGCAATTATATTATATTTTTCCAGCCATAACTATTATACTCAGTGAGAATTATGTACCTAATTATGTACATATGTAGAATTACTACCTATTTCTTTTGTGATATCAATAGCCAGAATTTTTACTAAGTATTACAGATGATCTAAGCTAGCGATAATCGCTCCCTACGGCCAAATAAAACTATTGAGACGATAAATTACACCCAATGGCAATAATATCTGTAATAAAAAGCAATTTAGGAAGTTTCACTACTAATTCACGCTATAACACCATTCACCAAAGAATAAATGGCCGTATTATGTTCGATTTTAAATTACTGTGTTTATTTTATATCAATATATTGTATATTATATATATTAATTATTGTTCTTAATTAACTACCCCATAACAATGTTAAAAGTAAAGAGATTTCTTAAAATATTATAACCACTTTTTATTTCATAAATTGTACTTATCGCCATCTATTGGTACATTGATGAATCGTTTTCAAATTCTTTTGGTTGTTGTACATTGGTTGTCAGATAACAAAACATAACTCCGAACCAATTCGACTTAAGGTGGGAACTGACCAATGTTACGAGGTGTAATGTAACATGTAATGTAATGTTGTACAGCGAGCATTCGTGCAGTCAGTACGTCGTGTTACGTTATTTTTCCCCGTAACACGACGTACTGACTGCACGAATGATCGCTGTGTAAAGGTGGGAACTGACCAGTGTTACGAAGTGTAATGTAACATGTAATGTAATGTTGTACAGCGAGCATTCGTGCAGTCAGTACGTCGTGTTACGTTGTTTTTCCCCGTAACACGACGTACTGACTGCACGGAATACTCGCTGTGTAACATTACATTACATGTTACATTACACCTCGTAACGTTGGTCAGTTCCCACCTTAACATTACATTACATGTTACATTACACCTCGTAACGTTGGTCAGTTCCCACCTTTAGGGTCCTTCAAGAAAAGAGCCTACCAATTCTTAAAAGGCCGGCAACGCACTCGCGAGCCCTCTGGCATTGAGAGTGTCCATGGGCGGCGGTATCACTTAACATCAGATGAGCCTCCTGCCCATTTGCCCCCCGTTCTATTAAAAAAAAAAAACTTCCTTTTACAGTAGCTGTAAATAATAATAAACTATCGATTATACTAATTTACTACTATGTAGTTACTTTTGTCTAGTGTACAATTTTTACACATAATAACTATTACTACTACATATACTATTATATATCACAGAAACCCTAAACAAAACTTTCTTATATATATTATAACCTACTCAAATGCAGTTCTAACCCTAAGTCTAGACAAAACCATTAATTTCTGTCTAAATAAAAGGTGAAGTTAGAAGTTAAAGTGTGAAGGTTAGAAGTGTCTTTAAACATTGAACTAATTATTAAAAATGTTTAGTAAATTTGCTAACTAGTATTATTATTTAAAAATTTACTTAGTACAAAATCAAGAGAACTATGTTGATTAAAAAACAAAAATGTTTTACATAATTTATTTACATCTTACAACATATTTTAGTAACATAATTGGACAATTAGGTGCAATATCTGAAACAAACAAATTAATTATTGTATATTTTACTATTTATTTAAAATTGCAATTTTGGGCATTCTTGTATGTATTGATCTTAGCACCCTATTAAAAATGTATAATAAAAAAATCATACTGAATATTGCTGGAGGTACTAATCTGTTACTACAGGTTGGTATATAAAAGCCACTTCCACTATCAACTCTATAAAGATTCATAGAGAAAAATATATACCTTTATTTGCTGCTGTTTGCGTTGATATAGTGGTAAAGTATAACAAGGAGGAATATGGATACACCTAAAATGTTTGAGAACACTGCAAGCTGGATATCGGTAATCATTTTTATTTCTGAAATTAGAGAACAATATAAGACAAATATAATTGAAAATTGTTTTAAGGATTAAATTTTAAAACTATGTGTAATGTGTGTGTGTAGTTGATAGAACATAAAGGAGTATAAAGTAACACTTATACCAAACTAGAAACGGTTCAGTTTTAGATCAGAACCGCGTTTAGTAAAGGCGTAAAGTATTTAAGGCGTTCTTACCAAACCTAAACAATTTTTTATAATTAAATCCGATAGAAATATTCAAAAGTACAACTGCACCTTTAATAAAACTATTGTTCTAAGATTTAAACATTACTTACAATATTGGTAATTAAATTTATTTAATAATAAAACTATACGGTCTTCGGACATTTACCGACCACGTCACTCTAACGGAACGTAAACAATAAAAAAATCACAGACTAAGGAGTAGATAGACTAATCATGACCATAGACTATCGAAGAGATAAATTTTCAATAGTTGCAAAATTACAGCATATAAATCGCGCTAAAATAACGACAAAAACTATAGGTCTACCAGAATCTGATGGCAAAAAAAAAATTTAAAAATTAGCGATTTACATATGGCAATAAAAGAAAAATTTCATCTGTCAACTGAAATTTCGAGGAATTGTTTTTGTTTGAAAAAATTTCCTTTAAAAAGTGATGAAAATGTCGAAGAAAACTCTTCGATCGCAAGCAAGACATATTGTTTTCAATGTTTATCAAAGAATACTTGGTCAACAAGATGCAGAACATACACAATCATCGATATTGAGCCATGTGCAAGCGTTGACTGGTTAGTAGGAATGACACGTCTTGATAGTTTGGTTTATGGGATTTTTCGTGTGTATTATATTATGTACTTATACTAAACTTTGGTTTATTTCAGGGGTTTCTTATACTACAAATAAACTTGGATAGTTTTGATTTAGAATTGATCAGAAACAAGATAAATGAGTTGTACACTGTTTATTTCTCTCAAATAGGGATCGATGAATGGCGAAAATCTTGTGAACATGTAATAAAAATTGAAAATCCGTTCATAGAACAAGATCGGTTAATTGAGATGCAGGAGGAAAGGTTTATTATAAATACTTCGTTGAAGACTTTTTTATGGATGTGCAGTATTTGGAACCATTTTCAAGTTCTTAATTAATTAATAAACTCATGAACAGAGTAATTGGAGTTTTCATCTAAATTTCAAACCCCACATTGGATAAATTTTTATATTTGAATGTATCACACACAGAATCAGCCGCTATAAGGAAAAAAAAGTATCAAAACGTTTTACTCCAATTTCCCCAGTATTGCTAGCGTCAATTTCTTTTTTCCCTTTTTGCCATCAGATCCTGGTAGACCTATAGATATGTTGGTTCTATATTTCTAATGCTAGAGTCCGGCTTATGAAAGAAGATAACGGAAAAGCGCGGCAAATTATAAAAAAATTAGTATGGTATCCCTAAAAGTTTGATATATTTTGTGGATTAAACTTACTTGATACTTGATTTTATTTTATTATTTTTTACATTGATAGTCACTGTATTTCTATAAAATTAAATACTATACGTATTTAGTCTTTTACTATTGATACTTAAAATGACTAGCATTGCATGGAAAACTAAAACTATATTTATTATAACGCACAACTTTATTCGGAATAATCAAAATCAGAATTCAAAGAAATTGCGATTTCTTTAAAGTACTGGTTCTGGGATTTTATTCTATCTTTCTGCTCTAAATCAGTGAGCTTACCAATAGTTCTCCCTATTGCATCGACTCCTTCTATATCCTCCAGATTTCCTGCGAAAGAAACTGAATATTCTATCAAATAAAACAAAGTTTAGGCTATTATACCTGTTAACTATTCGGAAAAAATATATAATAGAAATACAAATGAGTAATTGCATGAAGTATCAAGACAATAAATCATACTAGCCTAAGAAATTCAATGACATTCTGTGTTGCCATCCGAAAGTTTTCAAATAATTCAATTATCTTCTTTCATTAGCCAGACTATATACGCATAAAACGGAGATAGAATAAGGTTCATGTCTTTTGTAGACAATATTGTAAATAAAATCAGCTGCTAAATTGGTAAGAATATCAACATCGCAAAAATTTTTAAATAATAAACCAATATATTTTTCACTTGTTTGTAACGTGTAGCGTAAGTTATTGTACAAATTGTATTAGGCATACGATATGGTACAAATTCTTCTAAGATAAAACCCACATTTTAAAATGAGATTTGATAGTCCTATATAGTTTTGCTTAGAATTTTACTAAGAAAAAAGGCATTGAAATAATAACATAAAAATTTATAATTTTCTGTGAACATTGATGAGTTAAATTTGACATATATACGGCCTTCTAGTGTCAAAATTTTCGGTAATCGGTTATTGGTCTAAGATTTTGTTTCATGTTTGTTGATTATTTAAAATTTTAAGCCCATAACGTTAAACTATATCAGTTAAATAAGATGTATCTATCGTCTGTCAGTTCACGTTTGTTGTTATATGATACAAACAATTGGGAATTGAAATATTGTCATGGAAAATCCGATGGAATTATACGAGATGTGTCTTGGAGCGATGATAGTAAATATATCCTATTGGTATGCATTCTCTTTATAAAAAAAATACTTTTTCTGCATGATAAATGTTAACATAAGATATTATGTTTTCCCTTTCTTTTTGTAATTCGTTTTATACTTTCAGGTCAACCCTAAAGGAACTGCTGAAATTTTAAGTCCTGCATCCCATAACTTGGTGTTACAGCATATCCCAATCGACGATTCATGTGCAGCATGCTTCCAAAGAGATGGCCATCGTAATATAGCAGTAGGAACTACAAAAGGTGAAGTGATCATTTGGGATGCTAAAAACAAAGAAAAAACCAAAATATTTCCCACATTGCCATCCTATGCTGCAGTAGACTTTTTAAGTTTTAATGCTAAAAATACAAATTTAGCTGCTAGTATGCAAAATGGCGACACTGTGATTTATGGGCTAGTGTCTAATATACCTATTTCAACTGTTAAACTTAATTGTTCCAAGAGCATATCGGCAATGAAGTTTCATCATGAAGCAAGGTCACTATTAGGTCTAGCAACTGATGAAGGGCATGTTATACTAAAGGATGTTAGTGTTAATAAGGACAAAGTCACTTTTGAGAACAGTCATGCATCTCCAGTTTCCGATTTTGTATATTCCCTTATCAATAGGGATGTTATGCTATCTTGTGGTCTTGATAAAAATTTGCAAGTTTATGATATCAAACAAAGAAATGTTGTATCAACTTTAAAAACGCCACATGCCTTAACATCATTGGCAATAAATGGAGAAAATCAAGTTGCACTTGGAACTCAGAAGGGCTATGTTTTGCTGTATGATTTAAGAGACTTAACTACACCATTAAAAATTTTAAAAGGCCATAACAATAAAGTAAAGAAAGTAGCATTTCAGCCACCAAGAAAAAAATTTATGTCTCCAGAATTAAGTTTGGTTGATAAATTGGATACAAACAGCCCCAATATTGAATCACCAATTCAAAACAATTCATTAGATATGCTATTTACATGCAACACACCACCAAATCGTTTAGAACCACCTGCAAGAGACGTGGAAGATTCATTTCTTTTTAAAATGGGTATGGAAGACAAAACAATTGAAGAATTAGAAATAAATCAAAATAGATCATTAGAAACTTATAGAAAAAGTGATCGTAATGAATTCAGATTGCATCAGTTGGATATTGAAAATAGTGCTATCCAACAAAAATCCTCTACACCAATTATAAATAAAACTGCAGATAACATTATGCAAAACCTCACAACACAAAATGGTATAAGTGAAGAAAGAGCTTCAAATTCTAACAGTGTACCGATAAAATCCAATATCTCAGTTCAAAATGTTGGTATTGACAATAAAACTATAGAAGAGCTAAAAGATTTCTTCAAATTAAGTCTTTCATATGTCGCAGATGACAATAAGAATTGTTTTCTTCATATTATGATGGCATTGACTAAACAAAAGCTTTATTTAGAAAAGCAGCTATCTCAAATGAGCAACCAATTATTAAAGTTAGAGGAAAATCAAAATGAATTGGTAGAAATAAATAGAAAACTAGCTTTAGAAATTGATCAATTGAAATCTAGGCACACCTCATTTTAATTTTGCCATCTAATTGATGTAATCCCACATGTAAACTCTTAATATGGTAACTGGATTACTAGAAGAACCACTCTGAGATTGAATTTGCTACAACTGTTTAAGAACAGTGAGGTAGATTATAAGTTTACTGCTACTACAAACTTACACTTCTAAACTTCAAGACAGATGAATTATTATGTTAAACTGCTGTTGAAAAATTAGAGTTACTATAAAGCATAACTGTGGTGATAATGGAAAATTACAGCTTGGATTTATTGTTCTATCTTCTTTTAATAATATCACATCTGGAGATGTGGCCATTAGGCAATATTTTGCATTATAGCAAAGAAATTTTGTATAAAATTAACATTATCTTTACCATACTATTTTTAGAAAGCCCATAATTAATATTGTGTATAACACATGGTAATTAGTTTTAAGTAAAGACTTGAACAAGACTTTTTATGGGTATGAAACAATGATTTAAAAACTAGCAATGATTTTATTTAGTACTTTACATCAATTACTTTACTAGCTTTAACTACATTGGTATATAATATAAAGTAAATAATGAATTTATAATATTATATTTGACTTGTATTCTGTGCCAATTTTATCTCAATATTGTAACTATTTTTTTAAAGACTAATTATTAAGATATTTTAAAATTGTTATTAACCAGAATCATTGTTGTTTCATTTGCAGCCATGAAGATCCTAAATAAAATAAAATGCATGTAACATTTCTTATTGTTTTATTATTATCTGATTTTTTATGTTCTGGCTGGCCTTACAGTTTAAGAAGTTAGCATATTACTAATTTGGAGAACAAGATTGTAATATGAAAAGATTGTACGCGCCGAACGTTTTATCATTACGATTAGTCATCACTGTCATCATGTTCGATCGCAACGGTTCGTCATGCCTTTCGTTTTGTATACACATTCTTCACCTTCTGTGGTCTCAGTAAGGCGTACCGCGTAAGATGTTACGAACAACAAAAAGTTCTGCCATTGACCATTCAAATATTTGTCAGCGGTCGCCTGCCCTCTTCCCGCCACAATTCAAATTCTAAAACTTTCACAGAGCATTAGTTGTCCATATATGAGACGTATATTCTTGAAAGTAATTATTATAATTCTAATATCTTCAATCACGTTCCTGCTGCTCCTTTTTATAAAGCAGTTATTTACGTAACAATATTTCAATAAAGATATCGAAGACTTGAAAAAAATATTTTAACTTAACAGAAATATAATAATCATGTAAATTGTCACTTGTCTGATAATCCAACTAATCTGTAATTCGAATTTGTTTTTATAATTCAGACGTTTTAAATTTATTAGAATTTGTTAAGTTAAAGTTATATTTCTCTGTAGTCACCAACATCCTTTACTTTAATATATAGAATGGGTGAAGTCAGTGCTAATAATTTTTTTGAATCACAAACTATAATAGCTGACCACAAGGATCTAATTCACGATGTTGCATTTGATTTCTATGGAGAACGAATGGCTACTTGTTCAAGTGATCAGTATGTGAAGGTAGGTTATGTTATTGTTTTGCTTTTATTTACGTAGTAGTTAAATTCTTCAGTAATTATATAATAAGTTATAACTTAAGGTATACCTTAAATGTCTAAATATGTTATGTGTTAATATTTATTTTAATAATTCTGCTTAAGGTATGGGATGCAGATGGCCAAGGAGGGTGGCGATTGACAGCAAGCTGGAAGGCTCACCACGGCTCAGTGTGGAAAGTAACTTGGGCCCATCCTGAGTTTGGACAAGTTCTAGCAACATGCTCTTTTGATAGGACAGCTGCTATTTGGGAAGAAGTTGGTTTGTATACTATAAAGAACTACCAAATGCCCACAATTAATATTCCTAGCTATGTATATTTAACTCTATTATTACTGTCAACATATTTATATAACCTTTATTTTTCTTCTATCTATGTAACATGCCTACTTATACCCTTGTTTTAGGAGACATAACAGCTTCGGGATCAGAAAAAGGTCTTCGGACATGGGTAAAGAGATCAAATTTAGTTGATTCAAGAACTTCAGTGACTGACGTCAAATTTGGGCCCAAGCATTTAGGTTTACTATTGGTTACTTGTTCTGCTGATGGTATTATTAGGTAACTATGGTTTCTTATTGACAACCCCATGTATTTAAAAAAGAAGAATTATATTTACAGTGAGAAGTTTCAAAACTTTTAAAATAATGGAACATATACCAAATACCATTTATTTTATAAAGTGAATCAATATGTTGGCTGATATTGTTATACTGCTTTGATAATTATTACTTTATACTCTATTGCTATTTGGAAGATAACAAAAGCAGCTAATTTTGTGAAACCTTCAAGACTTGTAACACTACAATAGATTTGAATGAAGTTGGTTAAAAATGTATTTGATTGTAATACAGTGCTAATTTTTGCAGGATATATGAAGCACCAGATGTTATGAACCTTGCTCAGTGGACCTTACAACATGAAATGCCTACAAAAGTCTCCATTAGTTGTCTTTCTTGGAATCCTTCTTTATCCAGGTATTTATAAAAATAATGTACTTACAAAACACATAGTTCCACAGATGAGGGCATACCAAAGGGATTTTTTTGGCCATTAACAAAATTTAAAGTGTAAACAGACATATGCAACTTAGAAAAAGAAGTGAAACCCCACCAAAAAAAAATCCACATAGGATTTCTAAGATTTTTCATAAATGGTTTTTTTCAACAGTATAATCATTATTTTCAATAATGAAAACAGTTTAAATTTTAAAACAAAGTTATGTGTTACAGGGTAAATTCAAATCCTCCGATGCTGGCTGTTGGGAGTGATGAACCCAATTTGGCAAATGCAAATTCACAGACTGATAAAAATTGTAATGGAAAAGTCTTTATTTATGAGTAAGTAGACAAAATTTTGTCTTTGGTTTATCTTTATTTAAATTCTTTTTCAATTAACTCTATTTAATAAATTTTTAAGGTTTATGAACTGTAATCTTTATAGACAAGAATATGTTCCGTTTTACGCGTCTTCTTAGCAAACCTTTGGTTTGATAAGATCACAAGAATTCATAACAGATAATTTTTTTATAAAGATGTCCAAATAATTATAAATTAGTATCCTCCAAAATTAAGTGCATCAATTTTAAACTTCTTGTTCTATAAAAATACCAATTGCAACGCAATGAAATAGTTATTTGTTTCCGCCATATTGCCATTCCCTAATAAATTCATTTGTCAACCAATCAAAAAATTGGTGTGGAACCAAAACTCAATCTTAAATGGGGTCGAATATAATATGTTGCGTGGTTGGAGGGATCTGTAGAGGCAAAATAATTCTAGGCACAGCGAGTCCAGTCGACGATGGGCCAAGACCGAGTGCCTTGCTTCGGTAGTGGAGCCAGTTAATGATCTCGCCTTCGCCCCGAATCTAGGCCGGTCCTTCCATCTCTTAGCAGTCGCTACGAAAGACGTCCGTATTATCAAAATGGAGCCTCTGCCGTATGTATTTTATACATTTATTGATGAGTTGAGATTTTTTTAACAGGAAATAATATTTTCGAGGAGTCAAACAATCTTGGATATATAGACAAATAAATATTTTTTTATACACATAATATTCAAAGTGAAACGCAAAGTAAATACATCCCGAGTTCCGATCTGGTATCTATGAAGATCTCAAATATTTTGTCTGTTTACTCCTGAGAACACATTAATATTTTTCAATAAAAAAAAATTACTAAATAAAAATATTTAAATATTTCGTTTTTACCGATACGAGTAATGGTTCAAATTTCTCTATGGTTAAATATTCTTCTGGTTCTTTTTTGAATATCTTCTTAATATATATTTTTTTTAATTTTAAGTGAGCCTACAAGCAACAGTAATGGGTGTGGGGTCAGATTCCGTAGTGAAGTATTGGCTGCCTTTGATGACCACAGTTCATGTGTTTGGAGAGTTTCGTGGAACGTCACTGGAACGTTACTTGCTTCATCAGGGGACGACTGCTGCGTAAGACTCTGGAAAAGTTAGTGTTTATATGGTCTTATTTACTCGACTAATGCCCGAACCCAATAACCTATCTCAATCCATAATCTGAGATAGTAATCTTAATCCAAAAGTGTGCCAATAACCAATTTGCGGCGGAAAAAACACGGCGGATTGTAATAGCCATCTGTTGATACAACCTATCCATGGGAGGTCGTATCGGTGTCTGTGGATAGACCTTTGTATGAAAATGTCAGTTGACGAAAGCTCGATTTCAACAGTTAATTATTTTAACAGATTTTAACTTACACCAGTTTCTTAAATAATTAAATAACTTTGTTATGTTTTAAACATAAATATGTATATTTTAATGTTATTCGGACGGTTTTATTTACTTTATTTGGTTTACATTGATTATCAAATGTGAGTGAAAACTAAAAATCGGTAAAATACCCAGTACTACACAGTAGTAGTCGTAGATACCCAAAATACTTTTAATTTGTATAAAATTATTGTTTAAAAAGAAATAACAAAAAGTAAGACATTTTTGTCAATAGAGATAAATACCATAACTACGTTTTTAAACTTATAGAAATGGGCAATTAATGCTCATTAAATTATTTATCTACTTGTAAACACGTAAACAACTTCAAGACTTTTAAATGTTAATTATCATTCTTTGATAACAAAATAATTTTCTTCTTCATATAAAAACCTCTCATGTATAAACCTGTCTTATGTATAAATATGATTGCCTCCGTAAAACTTGAGAACGGCTGTACCGATTTGGCTATTTATTATTCTGAAATATTTGTAGAAGTTTAGGGAAGGTTTAAACGGTGGGAAACATTGTATGACTTTTGTCTTTAAAAATAAAAAGTTGTCACTTAGTTGTCATAGATGCCTTCAGATTTTTGTGTTTCATAACTGCAGTATGAAATCCGATCTCTTTGGTCTGTTTTAAAAATGTTGTATTAAGTTTTGACACAAATATATAAAGGTGTTACGAAGTTCATCGGTCATTTAGTATATTATATTTAAATCAACAAACTCCATTATGATTAGACCGGAGAAGACATTTCACAGAGAAAAGTAACAGTGTAAAAGAAGTCTTGAAAGATTTGTGTGTAAAAGTTTATAGTAAATAAAATAAAAAAATTGCACTACTAAAACCTTTTAAACCCCTCCACAGTGCAATACCTCAACCAATGGCGTTGTTGCGCCGTATTTAAGAACGAGTCGAGCGGGAACGAGTCCCCGGCGAGGACGCGACCGCGCACCACGTACACACGTCTTGCTGCCATCACAAACCCTACGCATATGCCGCATCACTGACATATTGAGGTAATATGATAATTAAGCCTCATTTATTCTTAAACTTTCATCTCTACAAAAGATACACACAAAATTTTATACACAAATAATTATATTTTTTTTCAAGGACCTCCTAAGTATAGGCCTCCTTCAACTGGCTCCATCTGTCTTGAGCAGTTTTCTCCCAATCTTTTCCACCAACTTTAAGCTAGTCAGCTCACCATGCAAGAGGCGACCTCTCTTCTCCTTGGTGGCCCTTTCCACCTTATTACCCTGTTTGTCCATCTGCCATTGTTCATGCCAGTGGTGTGACCCGCCCATATCTAATTAAGTTTTTTTGCAACTAATCAATAATGTTAGTTTTCTTTCTTATTTATGTATTTTTTATCTTTGTATTGAGGTAATATAAAATAATTTCAATAAGTTGTATTATTTTTAGTTTTCTAAATCATAATCGGCAAGTTTACAAGCAAATGGAAGAATTTCTCGAAAATTCGTGAAATCGTCACTGTAAGGTACTAGCTTAAACTGATAACTTGCATACTTGATTGACACCTTAAGTGAGATTTAGAATCGACACTTAGGGTGAGATCTATAGTGCGCACTTGGACTTTGCTCAGACTTTACTTACGAAAAACACTAAGGTTAAACTATGATTTAGTATATTTATAGACATTTTAACGGTGAGAATAAGCTAAGCTCAAGCTAAGACAGAAATTGATGTTTCATTTCATGCAATACCTTCTTTATTATCCTTTAAAAAAGTAAAGAATGGTTATAGTTAAGTCTGAGCAAAGTCTAAGTGCGCTCTATAGATCTCACCCTTAGTACATCCGGCTCCCTTACGTCAAAAATGTATTGGATTTTGACATAGTCAAAATGAGAGTGACAGAGTGAAGTTTTTTTCTGAATTTTACCCTTTGATCCTGAAGGAAGCCTTAGATTCATCTTAAGGTCGATTTACATCAAACGAGCGAATGCTCATTCTATCCCCACTACATCAAATTCTTCTAGTGTAAACAGGCGTAGAGCATTCTTTCGTTGTTCTTAGTGCGTTCGCAAAGATTCTATAGAATATTCTAAGAATGCTCGTTTGCTTGATGTAAACGGCGCAAGAGCGCGCGAACAGTTGCTTAGAGCGTTCTAGCGTGTTCGGACGTGCTCGCGCCACTGAGCGGTCTTTTCAAAGCGTTCTTGCGTTCTAGCGATTGTTTACGTATCTTATCGATTAAATAATGGATTGGTCTCAAGAAAAATGTTTATTAATGATAGAAGCCTGTTGACTGCTAGTTTGTCATATGCAGGAATCGAGTCTCTAAAATTCGTACTTGATTGAGATAGTAAATGATCAAAATCCTCCGGCGCCATTATACAAAAGTTTTGGAATTGTCCACTTTCTTCTTGTTTTCGCATATCCGTCATTGTTTCACCTACATTATCCAGTGTCCTTCGATGCATTAAATTTGTAACCCACCAACGTCTCTTCCTTCTTTTATTTTTGAGTTTTCGCGACAAAATAATAAATGCAGCACTTGCAATAATGATATCGCTGTCAGAGTCAGGCATAACGAAGCACTACCAATACTAACCACAGAATTGACAGGAATGAGCAAAGAACATTCGATCTAGCTTTTGTTTACACTAAAAGATTACGAAAGAATGCTCTTGTTCTAGCTCTAGCTCTATGTTCGTTTGATGTAAATCGATACCTCTAGCTTTCGTTTACACTAAAAGATTACGAAAGAATGCTCTTGTTCTAGCTCTAGCTCTATGTTCGTTTGATGTAAATCGACCTTTAGACAAATTTACTACGGATTTAGATCTCTTAATTATAGTACCTACATACTTTTTCGTCTCTTTCCGTCAAATTTGTTGCTGCTGTAATGAAAAGAGAGAAGTACTTTCGGTTAAAGCAATAAGACGTATGTATGAATGAAAGTATATCGTATTCTTCGTGGTCTTGTCTGCGACTACATTTACTTCTCCATGAAAGCATATTGCAAGCCTGTAATATTGGAACAATAAGAAGTCAATATTATTTAGATATGATTATAATTTCGCAATTTTCTCTCGGTATTTATGTATTGCTTTATAAATTTAGTTACATTAATGATTTTATTCATTTTGGTAAGCTTTATACTATTTTTATGAATAACCAGAGACGACAGTTAGCGCGAACAATGGTTCCCGTATGTTAAAATTCAATTTCGCTTTAGTCTATGAATCTTACTACTACTACTCTGTGCTAAAATTTTATAGGATTTAGTGGATTGGCGCTAACTCTCGACTCAATCATACAAACGAATTCCAGAATGCACAATCCTAGTTTAAACTTTTATATTTATTTTACAAAAAACATAAAATATTGATTGGAAAGATTTGAAATAAATCCTACAAAATAAGTACATCGAAAAGTCTATCTAAAAATTATTTAATAGGCGCGGTGCGGCGTAGTCGTTGTGTTTCCTTCGCTATGGGCCGCGAGTACCAGCCGACCTGAAAAAATAAATACATTTTCAACAATATTCTGTTATAAAATTCTTTTTTATTTATAAGTAATTTTACAGATACACTTTGGAAACGAAACAGATAACTAATGGTAGGGGAGCCCAAGAGGGGATTTCGGGATTTACTAAAGCGCGGCAGATTAATATATAGGGGGATACCTTGTACCCGGTTAAGTACCTCCACAAAATATGAGGCCCATATATAAAGCCGCACGTGAAGGAGACAGGATCAGTTTAGTAAAAAAAAATTGACCATCAGAAATTCCCGAGCGCGTCACATTAAGGTAGGGTGAGTTAATTACATCCTAAAAAGTGTATATTCCACTAATCTGACAATTTGAGAGTGACGGAAAAAAAGTTGTAAAAAAAAAACGTCATCTCGACATTCTCGAGCGTAGCTAAATTTTTTTTTATTTTGAAGGAAATAATTCAAGAATAATGAAAAATATATAATCTGACGATTTCCGCAAGCCGAAATAACAAAAATTCGTCGATAAAGTTAAATGCGTGCAGCTGCGTGATGCCTACATTTCCTTAAACCGATCGGAATCTACTAAACGGCGTTCTAAATATTTCCCTCAAAATTACATTTCCTGTGAATTTGAACCGATTCGGACCGATAGATTTTGAGAAATTTTGAAAAATCTTAAAAAAATAAGAAATATTTTTTTAAAAGTGGTTTCTTTATCGATCAACTTCAAAAACTAATCCGCCTTTGAGCTTGAAAACCCACGTCGATCGCCACCAAGCTGGTCAAAAGCGGTTGATTCGTTCGAGAGATATCGTACACGAAAGAAACCCGAAAAAGTGTTTTTTCGGGATTACTCCGAATTTTGTGGTTCGATCAATTAAAATTGCAAAATTATTTATGAGGATAATAAAACTGCGTCGAATGCCGCCAGGCGCCAACCGCGTGAAAATTGCTTGATCCATTCAAAAGTTATTGCGGTTTGAAAATTCCAAAAATAGTGTTCTATGAAACTTCTATCAGACTTTCGAGCTGGGAGAGCTCAAATGCATAGAAATGTTATTTCTTTGAACTCAGCGAGCTCAAAATATCAATTTTAAGCGCCCAGGAATGGAATTAGCGGGAAGTTGCAGGGATGGCCCTTTAGGTGAACCGTTTTTCTATTTTTTTTTTGGCAGATCAGGCGAATCCCTCTAGATAATCGTCAGATTATGAGACAGTACGTTTAGAACATAAAGATGAACCACATATATCTTAATCTGACGCGCTTGAGTATTTCAAAATTGCGATTTTTTTTTTGCAAATTAAGAAAATGGCTGTGGGTTTGCGTCCCATCGAAATCGTCAGATTAGTGAATGAGAGCTTTTTTTTGGTGCACTTAACACTCCCTTAGAAAATCTGACGCGCTCGATAAAATTTTTTTTTTTAATTTTCAACCCTTAAATACAACCACCCGCATCATGCAAACGATCAGATTAACATACGTACATTATTAAAAATACGTAGGGCATAGATGCTATCAATATCTGACGCGCTCGAGGATGTCCATGCAACAGTTTTTTTTTACATATTTAACTATCTATAGCCGCTTCCCCCACCGATGAAAAGGAATTTATCATATAACATTTTTTTCTTCTTTTTATCTAAGCTTTGCATCCCAATAGGTCTCTACGACGCTCGAGTAAATCCCCATTTAGCATCGTGGGCTCCCCTACCATAAGTCAAATTAAGTAGGTACATTAATAGATAAAAAAATGACAACTGGAATTAAACATTAAACAAACTACAACTTCATATTTTAAAGAAAAAATAAATTGTTACTACCGCTAAATAAAGTCAGTATTTTCGCTTCCTAAAATATCTCCTCTCACACCCTCTTTGATAAGGTGGAAAATGTCTACATCTTCATAAATTGTATTTTAGTTAGCTAAAACCCGAAACATTGGCGAACGCTCATAATTCGTGTTTGTACGAGGCACATGGAACAATTGTGAATATTTTGTCGCATACGGGGGAAGTATTCTTAAAGAAATTAATGACAGCAAATAGGAGCTATCTATCCACCCATTAAGAATAGCGTGCAAAAATAATAAATCTTGCTAGCTATATCCTGGATAGATATATCCATTATCCACCCATTACTTAATTAATTGCAGAGTTCGCCGAATCATCTCTGAGGTCGTAGGTTCGGCTGTGCTCTGATCACCTACTTGCCTATTAGATTAACAAATGATCATAAAACAGATAAAGAAATCTGAGGCCCAGACCTAAAAAGGTTGTAGCTATGTATATAGACTGTATATTTCAGTTTTTTTTATTATTAAGGCGCTTATATTGACCGTGAGCCGTCTAAACCTGGTCCTAGTGGTGTGAGGGTGAGACTTTTCAATGTAGCAACGCTCGTATGGTGAAGGACTACTCCTACCTACCTACTACTCTTATGCTTACTCCTGGTTAAGCTATGGTGTTATCTTATGGGGTAGCAGTGTAGATGCCACTGCCGTATTTACAAGCCAAAAAAAACTTCTGAGAATTTTAGTTAATATAGGAAATACTGACTCATGCAAGCCCCACTTCATTCGGAACAATATTCTTACTCTACCTGGCATATATATACTTGAAACATGTAAATTTATTCGCAAATATCCTAATATGTATAAAAAAAGGGAAGATACAAAAACCCTTTACTCATTAAGACCTTCTCGTAAAAACCAACTGATTCCACCTACATCCAGACTAAAGTTACATCAATCAGGACCATTGACCTCCTCCATAAAAATATATAACAAATTACCAGAAAATTTGAAGAATGAAACAAATAACCTGAGGTTTACCAAATTTCTAAAGGAATTATTATATAAGAAATGTTATTACACTGTTACAGAGTATCTGACTGATAGATTTTAATTTCTTTATAAAAGTTAAGTTTATAAATAATGTTAAGTACCTTTTCGCAACGTAAAACCAAAGTAAATATACCAAATAAATAATGTATCTTATAAGAATAGGAATGTATAAGAATATAATGAAATATAATAAAGCATGCCCTTTTAAAACATTGCTGTGCCTAGCCAAGGTCCTTATTCATTATTTTGATTAATTATGTACATAAGGAATGCAATAAAGTTTGAGTTTGAGTTTGAGTTTGACTTGACCAGTCCCTCTTATCCATAAGGCATAACAATATTTTCCTTAATCGTTCTATTAAGGCACTCTAAACCTGCTAATACCTCTAACCAATAAAATGCAAATAAAACACTTACAGGCATAGCTCTTTCGCTCTTGCAGTGACTATTGTTGGATGATGAGTCCGGGCTCACAATGTTTCTAAAATAAAATTATTTTAAGAAAAGTTGTAGAAAACACGATGCAGGTTTTAGGTAATATTTACTTAGGGTTACTTCGCTGATCATCTACTTGGCTCGCTAGAACCGATGGGATATATCGGAGTATCGCGAGATTCGGCATAGATATGACTATCTTATAGAACGTGGATCAATGTTACAACCGTTTCTGTTACCATGGCTACCGTTTATTTTCGAAAAACATCAACACTTACAGTATGTTTTATAATGCTGTCTTGCCTATTGATGAGTAAGAATGTCATTAAAGAAACTCACCCCAATGACGCTCTTTTGATTGTAGTCGCATTACTTTGTAGTAATATTCGAGGTGCTTGCGTTCTTGATGCACCACTTGCACGCCAGCTGTCAAATTATGTCAATTGCACTAATTCAATGGTAATGTTAATAACATTACCATTGAATTAACCTGATACTACAGCAAACAGAATAGTGATTATGCATGCATCAGCCTAGGTGGGTTCGAAATCCGAAGTTGATTTTCCGTTTATAAACTTGGTATAGCCGGGAGGAAACTAGCATGTCTTAGACCCAAAAATCAACGTCGTGTGACATAAAAAGCTTCAGACAAAGTACCCACTCTAGGTTCTAAAATCTTTTTTAGATACATTAAGCACTCGTCTTCCAACAACAACTACTAACATATTTAAGAATTGCATTTGCATTGCCTTAGAAAAATAATACTTAAATTCAAAAATACCTTGGCAACCCATCTCCACCACGTCTGCAGAAATCGCTCCTGTTCACATCGCTAGCTTTGTTCGGACAACTGCTGAGTCTTAATGGTTCCTCTAGCTGGGTCTTTCTCACGGGAGGTTTAAGCTTTGCTTTCTTTTCATTCACATCTGGATTCGAATACTCCTTAATGCTGGGTAGACGACTGTCCAGGCCATCACCGTTTTCGTACACCTTGAAGACTGGTCTCCGCATTGCATAATAGCTCAACTGCTTCGATTTGCTTTTAATCTCGTCGCTGATCTTCTCTACGGCTTCGGCTGTTGAATTTCCCGGCTTCGGGGTTGGTTTTGGAACTGGACGGTATTTCTGCAAATTTGACACCACCTGGGAGTGCAGAGACAGTGTAGAAAAACTTGGCTCCTTAAGCTCGTATTTGGCGCGATATTCTGGCGGTGATGCAGGACGTGGTTCCGTTGTGTTTGAAGACCAGAGGAGATCAAGCCCGGAGGCGGCCTGCATTTGATGTAAATGCGTCTTTATATTGTACAACCCAGCGGTTGAACCAAATGGTTCGGCCTTAATCTGAGCGACGATGTCCAGAAAGTTCTGCGCGCTAAGTTCGGCGATTTGTCTGTATATCTGGAACATGGAGGAATTATTCAATTTAAAGAGGGTTTATTAATCAACAACAAACTGTCACTCGACTGCTACAGCCTTTATATAAATTAGTATTTTATATTTTTAATGAGGGGCCGTTCAAGTATTACGTAAGCACTATAGGGGCAGAGGGGTCTTTGATTTTCATATTTGGTGATTACGTCAAAAGTAATTATTAACTTTTTTACACATACTACACATTGTCTATGCTAAAAAAAGAAATGCATTTTTATTTTTGAGAGCTTTGCGAAATTTTGCTGACAATATGAGTGGGGAGATAAATTCCAGTAGATCTGCTAATGTTATACTTGATCGGCCCCTGAGGTCGGCCGTAGAGAAAAATTCTATTATAATATAATAAGAAATTACAATGGATAATTAAACCAGAGCTAAACCACCCAAAAACCCGTAAGGATAATATGTTAATCACCTCTCTATTAACTTTGGAATCGGGCGGCGGTAACGGGTGTGTCTTCATTCGCATGCCAGGCCGCTTTACCCATCTGTGGCGCGCGGCCTCTTCAATCTTCATGCGAAGCTCTACTTTGGGCTCAAGTAGTTGTTGTATGAACATCTTGCATTCTGAAATATGAGATAATTTAGGTGAAATTCTAACAGCATTACGAAATTTTTTGTCGAGATGACAAAAATGAGGTGAGCATGACGTACCGACCAGAGCGGTAACACAAGTTCGGCTCTGTACATCGAGAGAAAACAACGTAGGTATATGGCGAGAGAACATTGAGGTGTTTGCTACCGCGGCTAATAAATGGACTATCCAGTCAGTTATTAGATAGCCTAACGTTAACCAACATAAAAAGTTAATTGAAAAACTATTTCGATATGCATTTGTCGCGTTCCTAAACAAGACATTATGCTATATTACATTATACAAACCACAGCGGTTTTCTAATGTAACATATTATGATTTTATTATATTCTGTAGAATAAATAAATAAATAAATAAAAAATATTAAATAATAATACAAGTTGTGTAAAAGAAAGCTCACAATGAAACAGACGAATATGGCACACGGCCCCATCTTGTATGGTACACCGCGGTTAATCCCCGTAAACATATATTTCTATTTAGTGATGTAACTAATATAGCACAATAAAAATTTATTTTTGTTTCAGAAAAACACGTATCAAACGCTGTGATTGTTCAATAACAGTGCGGAAGTGGTTTATTGTATGAAGAACTAATTGTGTAATTAAGGTTTTTGTAATTATAATCGTAATGCTTTAAAATCTGTTTTAATAACCTCGTAACCTAAATTCGTACTTTAAACCTTTTATTATAACTACAAGCAAAACATCTAAAATGACTATTGATGACGCAGAACTAAGCGAATTTTGCTTTAGATGTATTTCGTAAATGTTTTGAAATAGTTAAATAGACAATTCAATGTAGTCACATAAATTTTGTGACTACATTGATAACCACGCCACACTGACCGTGACAAGCATTGGACACGTCAGCGGTTTTCTATAATTAATATGTAATACTGTATGATTGGAACGAATAAAATACTTGACCGATTATATAAATTCTTTAAAATCCTTTAATAATATGCGCTATATTTATTTCTAAAATATTAAACATTTTTAGGCGACAGGCCGCTAGTTTGTGAAACATTTGATGACCAAATATGTACTAACTTTAGTCATCTTCATAAATTCAATACATGTGCAGCTGTATAAGGGTCATAAGTTTCCCTAAAACGTTAGGTTAAAAAATCCCTAATACCTGTAGACACACACGCAAGCGCATTCCTCTGTTTCCTGGTAAACCCTCTTGCTATAGCAGCCCTTAGTTGTGGTCGAGAATGGCCTTCTGTTGTCTGTTTGCTTCCTTCTAAACACGCGAATGGCAGACCTCCAGTCACCATTCCATAAACTATCACACCGCTAAAACAAACCAGCTGGTTTAAAGAAATAAAATATTAAAATTCACGAAATAAGAGCGGTCTACGCGAATTTAAAAAAAAACCATGTAACCAATGAATTCAATAATCAGTGATTTTGAGGATTGCAAAATTCTGCAATTAATTTAATAAAATTATGTATGCTACTTTATTTTTATAACTCCAGTGCCTTTCAGAAATCGTAGTCAACGAGTAACTCTCGCTTACCACTAAGATTTTTTAAATTGCAATGAGGTTTTTCTATACTTGGTGGCATGATCAACTACTAGAATCAAAAAAATATATATCTTCCCATGATGAAAGGATTCTTTGCATCAACATTAAGATATTGTATTATAACATTAAAACATAATGTGAATTAAAGTTGGTCCCATATTTGTTTAGTTTCTTCGATAGGACTTTTAGTTTTGCCGGAAATCGAGATAAACCGTTTTTTACCCTTAAACCCCCCCCCCCCCCCTCCCCCTTCCCGACCTCAGATCGACCGTAATTTATTTTACCTTTCATTTTGATCATATTCCCCTGCTTTTCTAATGGGTTTCATCCTACTGTAATTTTTTTCACTTTTTATTATTTTTAAAGGCTATCTGCACTGGTCTATCAAGTTTAACTCCTGTTTTAGACACTATCGAAGTTGCTACATAGTACTTCATACATAGTTGAAATGTTTGTTCAAATTAATAATAATAGGTTCTAACATGCTCCACAAATCAACT
Source organism: Pieris napi (assembly GCF_905475465.1). Lineage (NCBI taxonomy): Eukaryota > Metazoa > Arthropoda > Insecta > Lepidoptera > Pieridae > Pieris > Pieris napi. The sequence continues at coordinate 12,063,791 of NC_062234.1, forward strand.
TCGGGTCCATATTTCCGGCCATCCACAAACAACTCGGGCGCTGCGTATTCTAGTGATCCGCATGGCGTACGTAGCGCCCCACCCGCACTCCATACATTAGAAAGCCCGAAATCTATAAGAATTATAAATAATGTAAATTCATTCAGGAACTATGTACTCGTATAAACAATCGATTTGTTTGTATATAAATGCTGAACGCTTTGTACCTGCTCAAAAAGCAAATTTTTGGAAATATACATTTTACGGCTCAAAGAATGTTTCCTTATTTGCTTAAATTATTACGTTGTTTTCATTTCGGTTAGAAACGTCGCGTATTAAATATTGTGATCGAAAAAGTGCAACGCGCTGACGCAGCGCCGCGATCGCGTTACGATGAATCGTTGACCTAATACATGTTATTGTGTAATGAATTAAGGCGAGGTTTTGTCTTTATAATTTTAATTATTATATAAAATTTATGATGTCATCTCCAAGTGTTATTGAAATTAAAACCCAAACCGAGCAATTACTAGTGGGTGAACTGAAAAAGGAAAGAGCCCGATGCTCAGACCTGGAAAGTATTGTCCATCAACTCAAGGAACGAATAGCTCAGCTAGAACAAAAAATAGATCAGCCCTTAACACAAAGGGATGAGGCAGCCGCTGAATCAATTCAGTATGAGACGGACGAAGAAGAACTGGCTAAAGAAACGGAATGGGTGCGACAAAAAAGCAGAAAGAAAAGGAAACTAAACACCTCCCCTTCCCCCATGAAAGAAGTTACTTGTAATAAAGTAACCAAAGAAAAACCCAAAAAGGAACCCCTTCCACCTCCGATTATTGTCGAAAATGTGATTGAATACCAATCATTTTACGATTCCTTACTTAAAAAAGAATTAAATAAAGACTCTTTCACCGTGAAAATGCTTAGGAATGGATCGGTGAAGATAAACAGCAATACTGAAGCTACCTACAGAGGTATCACAAAACACCTTAAAGAAGAAAATGCTTCGTGGTTCTCATACGAGAACAAGCAGAGTAGGCCAATAAGAGTAATGGCAAAAAATCTGCATGCCTCTTGCAAGCCTGAAAGGATAGTTGAAGACCTCATTCTCCAAGGATTTAAAATCTTAGACGCAGCCGTCAAATATAGCTGGAAAAACAAGGAACCGCTAAACATGTTCATTCTCTCTTTCCACCATCAGGAAAACATAAAAAATATTTATGAAATAAAATCGATACTTGGCTGCAAAATTGATGTACAGCCATTGAAATCACCAAAATTGATCCCCCAATGCAAGAGGTGTCAGGCTTATGGGCACACACAGAAATACTGCTCCAAGGAGCCGAGGTGTGTAAAATGTACTGCAAAGCATCTCACAGTAGACTGTAACAAGCCACGAGACGCGAAACCGAAGTGCGTTCACTGTGGTGAGTCACACCCAGCTAATTACAGAGGCTGTGTTGTAGCTAAAGAATTGCAAAAAATGAGAAACGTTTTAAAATCCAAATCAAAAACTGAAACGGACAAACCTGTAAAACCAGCAAAATTAGTTTCCAAGACTGTTTCCTTCGCTGAGGTTACTAAAGGTCCCAAGATTCTATCCTCAACACAAAATGAGACTAAATCTAACACAGGCTTAGATGAAAAGATTAACACCATACTTTCATTATTGACAACTTTTGATGAAAGACTTAAAAAACTAGAAAGCAGCACCAAAATAGCAGCTTCTAAACGTCCAAAGCAATGATGTCTTTAAAAATAATGGCATGGAATGCTAATGGGCTTTTAAAACACCAAAGAGAACTTCATATAATTCTTAAACATGAAAACATTGACATCTGCTTGGTATCGGAAACACATTTTACCAGGGAGTCGTACATTCAACTTAAAGGATATAACGCCTACCATGCCCTTCACCCAAGTAATAAATCCAGCGGGGGAAGTACAGTTATAATAAAGGACAGTTTGAAACACCATGAGGTCTTTAAATATGAAAAAGAACATATTCAGGCTGTGGCTGTATGCCTATCAATGAAGCGGTGTCCATTAACAATATCTTCTATCTACTGCCCACCAAGACATGCACTTAAGTACGACCAGTACTCAACCCTGCTAAAAAGTCTTGGAAATAGATTTGTTTTGGGAGGCGACTTCAATGCAAAACATACCTACTGGGGATCAAGATTAATAACGACTAAAGGAAAAGAACTATTTAATGCTATGAAAGATTTGAGATGTGATGCAATTTCGACAGGGAAGCCTACATACTGGCCAACAGACAAGAATAAAATACCAGATCTTATAGATTTCTTCATATTTAGAGAAGTATCACCAAATGTTCTCCAAATAGAGGAAGCCTACATACTGGCCAACAGACAAGAATAAAATACCAGATCTTATAGATTTCTTCATATTTAGAGAAGTATCACCAAATGTTCTCCAAATAGAGGAAGCTTATGATATGAACTCAGATCACTCACCAATTTTACTCACAATTGGCGAAGACCCTGTAAAGCGGAAACTGAATCCATGTCTCGTGAACCCGCATACGGACTGGGACAGCTTCAAAATTTATCTTGAGAATATTATAGACCTAAGAGTACCTTTAAAGACTGAGGAACAATTAGATTTAGAAGTAAATAAATTTACAAAGAACATCCAACAAGCTGCTTGGAGCAATACTCCAAAATTTAAGAAAAAGGTACAAAACAACTACTTTCCAGAAGAGATTATAAATCTGATAAAGACAAAACGAGCTCAAAGAAAAAGGTGGCATTACACAAGATGTCCTGAAGACAAAAAACATCTGAATAACCTCACTAAACAACTGAGGAGAGAGATTAAAATACATAAAGATACTTCAATAAAGAGATTCCTAAACCAATTAACTTCTGATGGTTCCACCAACTACTCCATCTGGAAAGCGATAAGAAATATCAAAAAACCTACAACACATATTCCTCCCTTGAGAGAGTCTGATGGGAATTGGGCTGTAAGTAATATACAAAAAGTTAGAAGGTTTGCTGATCATCTAGAAAATATATTTCAAATCGATGAAGAAGATTCACTTGACTTCGAAGAAATATCGTCAGAACAACTAAACATCCGTCTAGTCACACCAAAAGAAGTTTTAAGTGAAATTAAATGTTTAACTAAAAAAAAGGCGCCAGGCTTTGATTTAATTACTGGTGAGGTACTACAGCATCTCCCCCGTAAAGCTGTAGTTAAAATGACAACCTTAATTAATGCTTCATTTCGACTTCAATATGTTCCCAATATGTGGAAAGTTGCGGAAGTGATAATGATTCCTAAGCCAGGAAAACCACCACACGAAGTAACGTCTTACAGGCCAATCTCATTGTTACCTGTTATAGCAAAACTATTTGAGAAACTCTTTCTCAAACGTCTTAACCCTATTATTGCCAAAAAGCAGCTCATACCGGATTACCAATTTGGTTTCAGAGAAAAACATTCTACCATTGAGCAGGTTCATAGAATTACAAATAATATAGAAAAAGCACTAGAAGAACAAAAAGTCTGCTCCACGGTCTTTCTGGATGTAGCTCAAGCATTTGACAAAGTGTGGCACCGAGGACTTGTTTATAAATTAAAGAAACTACTGCCTCGTCAATTTTCAAATATACTAGAGTCATACTTAACACAAAGAATGTTTAGAGTACGACAAGAAGATGATTATTCAGAACTGAAAGAAATAAAAGCTGGGGTGCCGCAAGGGAGTGTATTAGGTCCGGTCCTGTACCTCTTATACACATGCGATATTCCTGAACTAGAAGATAACGTAATCGCTACCTTTGCCGATGATACTGCTATGATGTCTACGGCAGATACTGAAAAGGAAGCGGTAGTAAAACTACAAAAAGCCATAAATACTGTTGGCTTGTGGACCAAAAAATGGCGGATACGATTAAATCAGTCTAAATCAGTTTACATAAACTTTACCAACAAAACATCAAATTACCAGCCAGTATATATTGATAACGTCAAAGTGCCGTTCCAAAATTCAGCTAAGTACCTAGGTATGACGCTGGATACCAAACTCCGATGGAAGGTCCATGTTAAAAAGAAGCGTGAAGAGCTGGATCTCCGTTACACTAAATTGTACTGGTTGCTCGGAAGGCATTCCGCGTTATCAGTTCAAAATAAATTATTGATTTACAAACAAGTCCTGACACCTGTATGGACTTATGGTTGCCAGCTGTGGGGCTGCACCAGTAATAGTAACATCCAAGTAATCCAACGATTCCAAAACAAAGTGCTCAGGGGAATAGTCAATGCTCCCTGGTATATTCGCAATAACGACCTCCATCGGGACCTTAATATAGAGGACGTCGCCACAATAATAAAAAAGACTGCTGGAGCCCACGAACATAGGCTCCACCATCACGTGAATGTCGAGGCTATTCAACTCCTAGACACCACTGGCCTAGTGAGAAGATTGAAAAGGACAAAACCGTTTGAACTAGTGAATTAGTGTTAGTGCACGTTAGTATTAAGTGCTAAACAGTGATTGAAAAAAAAATAGAACACAAGAACAAAGTGTCTTCCCTTTAATAGAGACTGTAAGTAGTGTTATTGGACACTTTCTTATGTTAAATATCCTTTGTAATAAATTAGGTTAGACTTAAATTACTTATTAGTCTTAAGTTAGGCTAGATTGTAATGTGCCATGATGTCTTAGTAAAGACACATGTATATAAAAAAAAAAAAAAAAAAATTTGCTTAAATATTTAAAACTTTGTCCACATTTAAACAATGCGACCAAAAGCTCTACCGATAAACCAGAAACATATTCCATTGCTACTGTGTTTAGCTCGCAAAGGATTTGGCAAAAGAGAAGAAAAGCAACGGAAATGCAAGTAATTAGGAAACAACGTACACTTGTACGCTGTATAAAAATGTAATCAGAACAGGTTTAAATATATTTTGCACGCTGATATACCACTTAGGTAGGCTATCAGGACTTAAAACAATAGTTCTACCACATGATTTCATAGTCCAAGCAACATTCATAAATATATTTAAAAACATTTTGCCTCGCTGATATACCACTTAGGTAGGCTATCAGGACTTAAAACAATAGTTCTACCACATGATTTCATAGTCCAAGCAACATTCATAAATATATTTAAAAACATTTTCTATTATTTAATATATAAACTCGTGTGTATACTTACCAACAATTTTTATGAACTGCTTAGTACTATCTAACATTATGTTCTCCATCTTCAGATCTCTGTAAGTTAATTGACGTTTAGCTAACGTATTGAGTTCAGTAAGAATAACCTATAATACATAACTTTTAATGACTGAACTAAAAAAAATCAGAATTATTTGATCAAAATCCGTAAAGAAGCTTAAATTTAACTAAATATTGAACGATTTAGCCTGTTAAACATTATTAAAACAGTTTCGCGCTTAGCTACTAGACGCGCCATAATTTTTCATACAAATACTTATTTCACAACATCATATGATAACTTTGAATTTTTCCTTAAAAAATCAGGGTTTAGACTTAGCTCTAAGTATGACTCTCGTATGTCAAAAACGTATCGAGTTTGACATACCAGAAAGAACTTCAATCTAAAGGCCCATTTAGATGGAGAGAGTTTCTCGCACGTTTTGGTGTGAGAAATCGTACGCGCCTATCACCAGTAATAATCGCCATAGCATTATCGTATCAAAATGTTTACATACAGGCAAGAACTAAATTCTCACCTATTATGATTATGTCATACCAGAATCGCCAGTGATTTGTCGCTAAGCGATATTTTCCTGCGTCTGTTTAAACATCGACATTTTAGTAAGAAGATTCTTACTTACGAGAATCTCGACTAGCATAAACACGATCTCGTATGACATTTTTTATTTTCATAAATCATACGAGTATCGTACAAATCGGATAGAACCGTTTTGATTGCGAGATGTTTAATTCGAGTTTAGTGATTACTAAGGTATTTTGTTGGATTTTTGTCGCCTTCAAAATCCTTTTAATTTTGGGGCTGCCGATAATATTAAGTTAATTGAACTTTTTTGAAGTTACGAGTGTTTGTGGAACACGGAAAAAATAAATTATAAAAACCCATTTTTTAACCCAAAATCTTTTTTCCGTTTCCGTTTAATGAATTCTTGTATAAATAATTAAAACACCCTCACGCACTACACTCGTGGTAGCAACTGCCACAAAACCTCGTATTCAAATACTATTGCTTTTGAAATTTTGTTTAGGTACACGGACACAATAAATTTTCTATTGCGAGGCAATTGTCGCCAAAGAAGAGCAATTGGTGTTAATGTTTAGACGAAGAAACTTTTTTATATTCTTTCGATAATCGTATCTTCGAGACGAGAAACTCCTTCTAAATGGGCCTTAGGGCATGCTAGTTTCCTCACTATGGTGTCCTTCACCGTATGAGCAAATATTAAATGCATTCAAAGAAAAAATTATTATACACCTGGGGTTCCAAGGTGCGACCACAGAGTTTCAAATCGCGAAACTGCTCATACGATGTTAACCTTTAGATATGTATTTTAAGAAGGTACAGAATTACTATTACCGATGCACGACCCCTCTAGAATGCATGTGACGTACAGCTGAAACCAACTGAGCGGCTAACGCTTTTGCCCGAGATTCAGGTAGGCCACGCGCTGAACCTCGGGCAGCCAGGACATAGGAACAAAGATCACCGCCTGCCGCCGCCTCCATCACCACGTAAAGTCGTGGCCCGTGCTAGTAAATAAATAGTAAAATTTTACTCCTTGACTGTACGGTGAGAATCAGTAGAGAAATATATTTTTTTATCGGGGATAAATAAGTACTTGTAAATTTATGCATTTGGTAAGTACTAGGGATTTTGTTAATATTTCATTTTTATAGGAAAAACTAAATTCTGGGATTCTCAGTTAAGTCGAATCCTATGACAATCATCAATCATGCGGACGATACGTACCTATACTTACTACTAGTTAAACGTCTAATTGTAAACCTTCTTCTCTGGGATATATTAAATTGGGTAAAAAGTAAATCGTTGGTAACCAACCATCATAGTCTCGTAAAGGGCAGCTATGCAGGGATGCCGCAACTTTGCCATCACTCGGGGCTCGCGGTGTAAGTTGCGTCTTGCATAGTCCTCTTTGATGCAGGTCAAGTCTATCACTTTAATCGCCACCTATTAAATCAATACTCTACTTTAAATATGTATTACGTCCGACCGGCTTTTTATATATTAGTACAAACACACTATAAATAGGTCTGGTTAGAATTATTGGAGATCATCATACTACGGTATCTTTTTGGTGTAAAAGTATCCACATGGGTCACGAGCTGAGTGTCTCATCAGTCTCATCAAATGATGGAGAGTTAGTAAGAAATACAAGTCAATGAATGTAGAACCTTTTTGCCGATAATCCTATGCGTCGCTTCTTCTACTTTTGCAAAGTGGCCTTTCCCGAAAACTTTTCCCGTCATCAAATAATTGCCGACGCTGTACACTTGCCCTTTCTTTGCCAGTGCCATTGCTAGTTTCTAAATCTTATGGGCATTATGTTGGCGCGAATTTTACAAAATATTTTATATACAACGTTGACCGTCATGCACGCTTGTCATGTCATTGGCAATCGTTTGTTTGCTCCCTTGAAATTGGAACGATGTCTTTGTGACATTTGTTATTCGCCAGTTCATGATTGTTCTAAATACATTGTTATGCAAGAGTTGTACGTCTACTGTACTATGATCGTGTATTAAAACCGTAATGATATATTTATTAGGGCGTTAACATATGATGATAATGATAATAATAATAATAATTGGGAAACCATACTAAAAAGGGACGCTCTTTTTTTGAAATGTATGCTTGATTGTTTTAACTTTTAACGTTTGCAGTACTATTGAGCCGAGTTCATAAGAAAGCATCTTTAACTACCAACATTTCAAGGAGTTTGGAAACTGTTTTAATAAGGAAAAACTTTACTTCTTTCACTTGTACAGTGAAGGTAAACAACGGCTCAGTTTTGCGCCCCTGAATTATTCTTTTTATATAGTGTATAATTACTGAATCTCCATAAAACATCCAAACATCTGTTTACTTCATGAAAAACTATCCCCGATATTTTCCCATAGCTCCAGTTGCGTAGCTAGAATGTTAAGATGACTATTTGGTTTCAACATGTGTGATATCATGGAGTTCTTTATTTCCTTATTCTTTGAAATATATTATTATTTTTCGTATGAACCAGAAAGCCATCAATCATATCATACTGATAATTTTGACTGGAATCGTTGTTAAATGTTTGTTAGAATTAAATCAAATGAAATCAAAATATAATTTATTCATACCTATGTAATGAGAAGCTTTTGATATGGGTGCAGGTAAGGACCTCCTCGTTACATAGTAAAGCAGTTAATTATTGTTATCATGTAAGTAATAAATAAATATGAAAACCGAACGTTTCATCTTTATCCGCAAGGCGCGGTGAAATGGGGTCATGCATTTACACTACTGTGGGAATACCACGCAAACAAGTGGGAAAAACGTAACTGAATTTCCTACCGTCCCAGATGGTTAAAGGATACATTTGTATGTAATTATTTGTAAGGATACATTTTTTTTCTCTTAAATAAATTTAATAAAATAGTTATAACTTGGATCTCTATATTGAAGTTAACGCTTGCCGTATAATTTATTGATTTCAGTTGACAGGAATTTTCTTGTTTTTAAAAATTAAAGTATGGCCATTAAAACAATATTGTTTTAATGGAATCTCCCTGTTGGCTTTAAGGGCCTTGACAGTTCAGCCCGGGCTGTTTTGGCGAGTAAAGCTCTGCCGGAAAATGGGTATTTTCCAAGGCAAGAGCTCCAGCGAGACTCGGATATCGGCTTGGACCATCTTGGGTGGGACCGAAGGGCCCAGTGGTCAAGGTCCTTTTATATCCTTAGCACTCATAATTACTTCATTAACGCGTTTTAGCGTATGACGCCATCGCAGTGATTGTTACAGTAGATTGTAGATATCGCTATATACATATATTAGGTAATATCCTAAAAAGTATCACTTTTTAAGGGACTATTTCTCTACATAGGTAGGCCACCTCAACCATCTATGTAGTACCTATATACCTGCGAAAAGTACGAGGTGTAAAAAAAGTTTGAGTCAGTCAAAAATAATATCTAAAGCAAAAAATCATATACTCTAAATTGTAAAAACTAATTTAAAATCCCTAAAGAGGAGGTTTTTCTGATGTCAATTCACATCACACTGCCAGAATAATTGTCCTTGGAGAAGTGCGTATTATTGTATTTATTATCTATGTTTAATGCGGCCAGTACTAGACAGGCTCTCCAAAAAAAAAAAAAAAATACTAGACAGGTGGCAACAATCTGTGGTAGCAATAAACTTTTCCTTAATGATTTATTTACAAAATTATTATCAATGTTCAAAAAGTTCAAATTGATAAAGAACAGATAACTGCGTTAATAAATTGATTAGTGGTGTGGAAACTGGAAAGTAAAGTCTTGTTTGTAACAGGTGTTTTCTGTATCTTTGAATATTCTTTAAAATAACTTCATTTATCTACAGGAATATGAATTTAGAACCACTAAAGTTTGATACAATGGAAGTTAATACATCATTAGGTAAAGTAAGTATAAAGAACTATTTTTATTTAATCTATTTAAATTTTTTGAAATACATGCTACATTCAGTTTGTTTCTTATAGTTTGAATTATTCTATTTAATAATGTTGGTCACCGGTAAACCAGTGCTTTAAAAGGTGCATGTGGACTATTCATATTTAACTTTGCAAGTGTTCTGGAGTTTATAAATATAGTTATTGAAAATGTGTTAATAATATATACAAAATCATGTTAAATAAATAATTAGAAAAAACATGCTTTTCAGAAGTTTTTTGAAGATCATCCTAATTTAGTGGAACAACTCACCAAAACAGACTTAGAGAATTATACATATTTAAGAGGAGCTATAGAAGATTTACCTGATAAATTTAAAAAATTGGTTAAACTAATTGAAAAAAATACAGATCTGTTTTGCCAATTAGAATATTTAACAAGAAAATTTCCAGTGAAAACAACCAAGAATAATGATTTAAAGCTGTTGGTGAATTATTTAAATTACCATAGTATTTGTAATGAGCCAGTTACTGTTAGAAATATAATAAAGAGTAAGTAATGTTGTAATTTAACTAGCTTAATTGGTAATAATTATAAGCGTTTTGTTTATCCTAAAAATTTCAATGTTTTATATAAGTATCTATATATTATATTTACAACATTGTTAGTCAAACTTTACAGCGACTGCCAATTTTTCCTCATGGAACCTACTTAACTACTATATAGTCTAACATATTCTATACCATTTTTGTTATTTCTATGTTAAGATTATTTTAATCTTTACACATTAAGTTGTAAGGTTTTTAGCAATTGAAACCACAGCATCAGTGAAATTCATGTAGATATTAACTTTTTGTATTCACATACTCTTATAGTACTTTTTTTTTTCAATATTTTTGCAATAACAATGACCACATACCAGTTACAGCATCATAGTAGACCGTCTACTTGTCGTAAGCTTCTTGTTAGTTAATTCTTTTAAGCTTTGTGAGAAAGGTGGGTCTGTATTTTTATTATTTAAATAAATGCAACATACAATAAGTATAAAATTAATGTTTCTTTCAGTTCCAACTATAACAATTTCTGACACAACGCCATTAGTAAATTTGGGATTGATAGCAGATGTTTTTCTTGCGGAATTTAAAGAGGCAATACTCATATCAACAACAAGAAATGTTGCTGTTTGTACACTTTTTAAGGAACTTTGTGAAGAAGCTGGGTAAAATAAAAACCATGATGTATATGAAATATTATATTCAACCCAAACCAAAACTCCATGTATCGTCCATAGATTTAACGTCATTCCCCCTAATGCGTCAAAATCACTCAGCTTTGGTTGGATTGGCTTAACTTCCATACAATTATACACTGTACGTAGCATACACCCATCCCCAATAATGACAATTAAATAATGAAAAGTATTTTTTAATTTGCTGAAATTAGTTGGAACTGTGTGCTTTTGTCGCTTTATTGTCCTAGCCCGTAATAAACTGGACTGTCGGAATCATACATCCTGATCTTTTTAAGAAATCCGTTCTTTTGTTTACAAACTGGGATTGCTTGCACTTGCTTTATCACGAAGATGCCTCAATATAGCAAGATATGAATAAAACAAATTAAATATACAACAATTACTGGTGCAGTAAAAGGCTAAAATAACAGACTATAGGCAATAGCGTTCAAATTTGTTTGTATTAAAACAGAATTGTTTTTTATGTATTTACTAATACTAGTCTGAAATTAACTTTTTCTTTTTCTTCTATCTCTTTAACGAAAACTCTTTGTATCGTCGATAATGCACAGTCCCTTGAGTGTTGTTATATAGAGTTTACACTGTACATATAATATAAAAAGTTATTCTCTTTGCTAACTACAGCTTGCCTTATTACTACTATTTCATTATTCCTTTAACAAAAGTTTAAGTAAAATCGTTTTTCAGATTATCTGTACTGCTAAAAATAAGGAGCCAGGATTCTGCTAGCGTATCCCATTTTGAAAAAGGTAATGTCATATTATTAATGAATAAATATCAGTTTGTCTCGCACATTTTGATGATCTCAGGGAACAATTAGGTTTCAATAAAATGCACTTCCCAAGTATAAGCTTCCAATAGGAATGCCACTGATTATATTTTTCTTGTATTTCAGATTGGGGAAGTTGTGTGGGAATCATTACCAGGCGATCAGACATAGAGTCGGCTGTAGATGTGTTCTTGAATGCTCCAATAATGGTAATTTTGTCAAAACTTATCACTTGACATAGGTACTCTTGTCTTTTTATCGCTTCTAATAGCTGCTCGTCGCTTGTAAACTATACAGTATTATTTCTGTTCGTAACGGGCATTTACGCATACCCTTGTATGCGCCACCCCTTGTTTCCGGTAATGTAATACAGGCACTAACTATTTTAAATTTTTACTAGAGGAGTAATCACTATGACTAAAATCATACATATGAAAAGTAATTCACTTGGATTAAGAATCTTCATATCTATTAAGACATATCTATGTTACGAAGTTTGAATTTTATCTATTAACACAGGACTTAATTTCATGCTTTATATGCCCTTACGGAATAGGGATAGGGATCTATTTGCTTTGCTTCAAGGGGCATTATGCCCCTTTATATTATAATTATTCTTGTATAATGCAGAAAATTACAAACTATTTTTTTTACTCATGCTGTATTTCCCAGACTAACTGTAAACAATATCTTATTTTTCAGAATATCTGGGCTGTACAAATGATATATGTTGAAGAGAGTGCAATCGAACGCTTCAAACAGTTGATTGGTTCGAAAGCTATCCAAAAAACCGAAAAATTATCTCAGTTTTCTACTGATACATACCACTACAACAATAAAGTATTCTTATTTGAATTTATCAAAGACACAGTCGCCCAAAGCACACCTTCACAAATGTATATTCCCATACTGACATACAGAACTGTCAAAGATTTATTAAGTTTGATAAAGACCTCGCTCTGTGTTTCTCTATGGTCCAGCGACGTTGCTGAAAGCAACGAAATCGCCAATTCTCTTAAAAGCAGCATTGTATGGATAAATGATTTTGGTAATTTCAACGGTTCTCCACGCATTGCACAGTCCTACTTCTCCCGCTTAAACCTTACTAATAATAAAATCCAAACGAAACTTACACCTACAATTCAACATCTTATGAAGCTACGCAGTGAATGGGTGAAAAAAGATATTTATGTTAGGAGAGAACTCGTCCTTGGTTATAAGGGAATTAAAGGGAAACGTACAATTAATTTCGACATGGACATTGTTGACATTGGCAACGACTTTATGTGTGTCGGTAAAGTTATGCCCGTCGAAATAGTGTATCTCGAAGATATTTCATTGGATGACGTTGTGAGGGCTATTACTAGAGGTAGTGGTGTATTGTATTACTCGAAGGGAGATGATTATACAGATGAGTATTACTCTTATTTGACCAAAATCAATGCTCCTATTGTTTTTTTGGAAAACGAATTGTCAGATTCATATGAAGGCGAAGTATCCGTTTATAAAATACCTTCGGGCTGGACTAAAGCAATTTGGACAAGTTTTGGCACAATTTTTGCAAATTAGCATAAGACAATACAAATATTTTATTAGTTATAAGATACTGATTGTATTAAAAAATATTTACTGAAACATGGTAAAACATAACGAATTTTTTTATATAATAGAATAGATAAACATTATTATGTAGTAGATAAGGATAAGGAGTTTGTTTTTCTCACCTTAACTATGCGTATATAAAATCGATCATAAAATATTTTTATACTTGTTTATTTTTATATAATAAATTTTATTACATCGTTTACATGTGGTTTTTTTACAAAGTTTCTTGTTATATAAATTAAACACTAAAATATTGAACGACAATGGTACAAATAACATTTGAAGGATGCAACCAGTTGAAAGACAATTGTTTATTTGAAATTAAAATGTCCTTATGAAGAAGTTGATTGGCCCGTGGCTCAATCAGGTCATAACTTGGATTAGGTTACATCGAAGAACAGCCGTCCCCGGCATGATAAGACCAGACCTGCAGGAACTATCGTACCCCGACGTTGTGACCAGACGGCCATCTGCATCCCCAATCCTAACATTGAAATTATCATGATTCGTGTAGTTTTATCTATACTCGCATAATTAAGTCTATATAAACTTGTACATCATCTAATAGTTACATTATTTTTTTATTTATTTTCCACTTTCTAGTAGTGCGTGTATCGGTTCCTCACTAGGGCTGCCTTAAAGAAATTATTTATTAGTGATAAGGCCTCCCGCCTAAATGTCATTATCATATTGTATTATTATGCAAGCAGTTTAATTACATAAAGTAGTTTAAGATACGTGTAAACGATATTACACTTTATTTACTTTTTTTAAATTCTTTTATTTCCAGTGCTAATTTAATTTGTTATTAGATTGTCGTTACATAAATATATTTTTCCATGTATGTAATGATTGTAATAGAGCCTGCAGAAGGGTCTCGACTATTCGAAGGATATTTATCTATATATATAAAAGAAAGTCGTGTTTGTTACAACACTTATAACTCGAGATCGGCTGGACCGATGTTAGTTATGTCTTTTTTGATGGATTTTTCTCCACTCCGAATAGCAGAATAAGTAATAAAATATCGGATAAGTTATCGAATAACAATAAATAAATTAATTAATTTTACGAATGCACACGGCATGTGGTGACATTTGTTGACAAAGCTACGCATCATTTTACGTCGAATTCGTGTCACTTCAAGAAATTCCGAACTTGAGGTAAATGAGAAGATGCATAACCGGGCTTTGATCTTGATCGAAAACATGTGTTACCTCATCAAAAAATGTTGTAAAGCAGAAAGTGCTTTAACATGCAGTATCGCAATATTGGCGATAGAGAGAAGAGGCCTAATGTGTAAAACTGCCATTCTTCTTTTGCAATGGCAAGCAATAAAACATTTCTCTATTTGCAAAAAAAGTTATCACCTTAATGAAATCCTAAAATAAGTTTAACTAAAGTAACAACGATATTATTATTAAGGCGAAACGAAGTTAGCCGGGTCAGCTAGTTGTAATATAAATCTAGTCACAATATTGTGGTGCGTGTGTATAACATAATTTATACAATATATATAAATAATATAATATTATTTATATAAAATAACACTGTCTGTTGTTTCATTTTAACATACTCATATATATTTTACCATCTACTTTTCTAAAGTGGCATCTCGAAAAAAGATTGCCAACATAGGAGCGCACTTTAAGATGTTGTCATTGGAGAATTGTAGAAAATTAATTGATATATCGCTTCCATTTAAGATATTTAACAATCAGGTTGATTGCCCCAACCTTTTAACTAAATTTAAATTTCGTTGACCCTCCACTCCAGGCTTGTGCCTCCTTTCAGAAGAACTCGTTTTGGCCAAAACTCACCGATACCCAGATTGAGCATACTGATAAGCTAGATCTAGATATCCATAGTTGCTTACCTCACACTTTGAAAACGACTTACGTTGTCCTGTAGATTTTATAACTTATTTTTTTATCTCCTCGGGTATTATGTTTGCCTACAAATTCTTGTCATACTAAATATTTTATTTTATTTTTCTTGTACCTATGTAACCGAGCGTTGGCAAGCTTTGATATATAAATAAATAAAAACAATAAGCTTAAAATAAGAATTCTCAAAAGGGCATAAGATTCGTACAAAACTGTTAATATTTTTCTTTTTAAATGACTTACTGAAAACTGAACCCGTAACAACAAGATTAAAACCACTGAATCATGGTGTTAAAAAACCTTATAGGTTTACGTAATATGATGACCGAATCGTCAGCACAAAGTTATCATGTTTGCAAAATTGTGCATGTGCGGCCTAATTTCATTAAATTAGCCTACCATGGTAAAATCGAAATATAAGGGGAGAGACACATCAATTTTTCTAGCTGTGCATGGTATATGATGTAGGTATTTCAATTTATGTTCCATCATTATATTGATTTTTAATATCTAAATAGCTCCTACGGTTCTGTATTTAGTTTTACTAACTAAGATTAAAAACGAAAGAATATTTTTGTATATAAATAATAAATATATTGTTATATTACGTACTCAATTATTTTACGCTCTCTTTTTTCAATGTGTATATTATTGTTAATATGCCTGATAAAAAAATTCTGAATGAATTAATACTATGAATAGTAATGTTAGACGTAAAATGACACTTTACACAGTGTAGACTAACCTTTAATTTTAATAATGTTTCGCAATGTTTTCCAAATTTCGCAAATTTTTAAACAAATATTGTAATATTCTAAAATAATTTACTAGCCTTCGTCTATGGTTCCACTTGCTTTGACAGTTATACCTACCGGATATGGTTAAGAAGAAATATATTTGAATAGGTTAATTTTTAAAATATATTTACAGTATAAAAGCGATGACGGTTTCCATGGATTAATATAATTATATAAGGTCTAAAGTTCGACCCCAGGCGAAAATTTTGTTTGTTTTTCGTGTATAACAACTGAACATCTTCAATTAAAAAAATATAAATGTACTAGTCAATTAGTTGAAATTGAAGGGCAATTTCATTATTAGAGTAAATATTGTAAAACAGAAACGATTATGCCTCATGTCCCATTATGGGGTAACGGGACTGCAAAATATATAGGGCGAGACTTTTGCCTCAACTATGGTTGTATGTATATAGAAATAAAATTGCAAGACTAATTACATTATTTATTTATTTCATTAATTTAATAATTATTTTACACATGTAAAGTTTTTAATATAAAATCATAATTTTCTTTTACCTCCACGAACCTCCATAGAAACACTTACAATATAAAGTTCGCTTGAATTTTGGAGGACCTTACCACAATAACTACACTCGGCCCTTGCTGCTCCTAACAAAAATATTGCCCAAAACTCCTTTCCAGTAACGATCATATTCAGCTCTCTAAACAGTGACCTATTTAACTCGCGCTGCCCACTTTCTTGCTTAATTTCCGTCCAACAAAGAAGTAATTAAGCATTTTGAGTTAGGATAAATAGTGACAACCTACACCACACGTTCCTTAGGTTTCATATTTCGAATAGTTACACATTAGGTCGCAAAAATATCTGAGCCCAAGGGCTTATCTATGTCGAATGTCAAAAGATGCGTTTTTGATTAGCACTATTCTCGAACCCAGTTAATCAAAACCGTTTTGATTGAAGGATGCGAAGCGAAGGATGCGGATGTGTGATAGGAAATGAAAAACTATATGATGCTGGACTTACTTACGTGACCTAATGGCCTATAACAGTATAACCCCTAGATGGGGCAGAGGGCGTCCACAGTGGGTCCCTATCGATTTTGGTCATATGATGCTTGCCAGGGAATTTTATTTTTAACTGATTTAAAAAATAAGGAAGTGGCCAGTTTGTCAATACCATAGGTCGTATGTATGGGATTTTGTTGATATTGAATAATATTTATTACCTATTTGGGCTTCCACGCATGTACTTAACAAATCGTATCTGTTTCGTGATTATTAGCTTTTATTTTATAATTGGCAATAGGTGATCTGTGCCTGAAACGCCGTCAACTTTTTGGGTCTAAGGCATGCCGGTTTTCTCACAATGCCTTCCTTTATCGTTCAAGCGAGTGTTAAATGCACATATACAGAAAGTGTATTGGTGCACAGCCGGATGTCGAACCTACGACCTCAGATGTGAGAGTCGCCAACATTTCGAAAGTGTATATTTATTTTGAATCGACAAATTTATTAAAAGTCAAGATTATGATTTAAATAAGGGTATACTTATTCCAACTTAGATATTTTTTTGAGATAGGATGGACACCTGGACATGTATAATATATGTATATCTTTGGCCGGTATTTAAAGTCCGTTTAGGTTTAAAACAAAATAATAATTAAGTGGTAATTAATTAGTTTGTGTATTATTTTAGGTGTTTTTTGAGTCTTTGCTGAATAAATAAATTAGGTATGTGTTTTTGTGATTAATGTACTAAAGCTGGACATTTTTTTCTAAAAATATATTCCATAACCTGTTCATTAAATATTGTAGGATTCTAATGGCGAACTAATTTTACAAATCGTTCCAGTAGTTTTGGAACCTATTCAAAGTAAACAAGCATACAATCAAATCTTTCCTCTTTAAAATATTAGTATATAAGTAGCCTATTTACAATATTTTTAATTTTTGACCTGTTAGGTAAATAATTAGTTTTAAATTTTATTTAAATTAACAAGCGATACCGCAAAATAAAACAGTATATAAAATACGATTACTAAAATTGTCGAGAACTGCTTGATAAGCTTTCTTTTTTATATAAATAATAGTCGGATTTCAATCGAACATTAATACATAGGTACATACTATACTCACCATGAAGACGTGTCTGCTTTTACTCTGCCTCGTGGCCGTCTCGACCGCTAACCTTCTGCGGCAGCAGTTCTTCCCTCAGTTGGACATGGTCTTCCAACCCTTGGAAAACATTGACTACCAGAACTTCTTCGCAAGACCCGAGAGTCAAGAACGCCTCAACTATGACGACTACCCACTCCCCAGTTCTAAAGAGAAAAGCGCACCATACTTCACTAAAACTATCCAACGTGAATCGCCTAAATATGGGGATGTCATCACCTGGAAGGGCATCCAAATCGCCGCTGGACCGAAATCATCATTTAACGACAAGAAACACATCGTAAGAATCTTTGACGACGCCTACAAGACATTGCAACACATCACCGATGATAAAAAGAAACCTTACCATGAAGCCTACGAAAGGTTCGAACAAAATAACTCTGAAGATGCCAACATGAACGCCACTCAACTTCTCATGAAACATCAATACTCTGTTGAAGAGCATGTCGTCAGAACTGACGACGGATACATTCTCACCGTGTTCCGTGTCCTACCTAGAGAACATAAGAACGTGAAAGCACCTGTAGTATTCCTGATGCATGGGCTCTTAGGGAGCGCTGATGACTGGTTATTAATGGACAAGTCACTCGCTTACATGTTAGCTGATGCCGGCTATGAAGTGTGGCTGGGAAATGCCAGAGGAAGTAAATACTCGCGCAAACACGTAAGCAAGCATCCTGCCCAAGCTGATTTCTGGAAGTTCAGCATTGACGAAATTGCTCACCACGATTTGCCAGCAATGATTGACTATGCGTTACAAACATCAAAACAGCAGAAGCTGTTCTATGTAGGCCACTCACAAGGAACCACAGCGTTCTTCGCACTTGCTTCTACTCGCCCTGAGTACCGCAACAAAATTGCAATGATGTACGCACTCGCACCCATGGTCTACATGACAAACACGCGAAGCCCATTGCTTCGTATGATGTCTCCAAATAGTCCATTCTACGATTATTTACAGCATCAATTTGGAAATGGTGAACTGAAGTTAAGCAAAGAGTTGGTTCACACCATAGGAGGTAATATGTGCCAAAACCAAATTGGCTGCAAACACATCTGTGGCAACGTCAACTTCGTCGTGACTGGCATGAACCCTACAAATATGGACGCTGATTTAGTTCCTGTAATTATGAGTCACGTACCAGCAGGAGCATCGACGAGGCAAATCAAACAGTTTGGCCAAGCTGTGGCAGCCAATGAACTTAGAAAATACGACTTCGGTGCGGAAATTAACACAAAAGTATATGGCAACAGTCAACCACCAAGGTACAATATGACAGATGTTAAAGTTCCAGTAGCTCTTTACTACAGTGATGAAGACTGGATGGCGCACCCTTGGGATGTAGAAAGGTTGCATCAGGAGCTTCCCGATGTGAGAGACTTCTACAGAATTCCCGATGAACACTTCAATCATATGGACTTCCAATTCTCACGCCGAGCCCCCGCAGTCGTCAATCAGAGATTAGTAGACTCCATAAGAAATTACCACTGAGTAAAATTACTTTTTATAAATTTAATTACTAGATGAATACATTAGTACCCAATATCGGTAGGCATTGTGTAAAATACGTTATTATTAAGATTTTCAATTAATAAACCGTCCTTAATTTGTGAAAATACGTTTTATTCAAAGTTAAACAATCCCTTAGAATTATTATTTAGTTTATTTATATACAGTCAAAGAAAGTTAATTTTTTTATAAAAATGTTTAATCAAACCTGTATAGCTACGAAGAAAACAACGATAATTACCACAATTATTAACGATTAACTAATTAGAATTAAAGTTTGAGTCATAAGTAATAATAGATTCATAAATTATTGACATAAGTACCAGTTTTATAAATAACTAAATTGTTATCACTTATTTATTTTGGACGTTTTGGGTGATTATTTAATGTAGATGATTGTGCAGTTGTTTGATATTCTATTATAACTTTCAATTTTCATAACAATTGATGACTTATAATAATTAAACTACGACGCTACTACATGAAAGGCGCGAAGCTTTGAAAAACGATGGTTTTAATATTTACTTAAAGCAACTTCAAAATCATCCAATAGAGGGCAGTAGTATGTTCGTAAACTAGAAATTCTTCATCTTATTACTTTGTTATGCATGACGATTGACGACACAGTTTCGGAATTCGTTTCGACAGATCGACGGAATACAACAATTATAATCGGTGTCAAATGTCTTATTTTCCGTTTGACTTGACGCTAAAAAATGGTTAGGAAACAAGCTGAGGGAACAAGCCATTTGCTAAGCCCACGCTTTGTTATGACAAGCGTTTTGATAATGTCATTATAGCGTTGTCGGTAAGAACGAGAAAAAGCGAGATCTTATTGGTGTGTGAGAAAGAGACAGTTGCGCGGCGGCGCTGTAGCGTGCTTCCCGCCGTCCCCCGATACGGCTGTCAGTCGAATAAATACAATGCAGTTGAGCTATAGTTCTTGTTGATTTCTATTATTTTTACTAGTTTTCACGCATTAAATCACCGTTTTCTTCTTTTTAAACAATTTGTGTCATGAGAAGTGGTCAGTAACAGTTTATCAGTGTTTATTTACTATAGTGTACAAAATTTATTTCACCAATGGAATAGAAGAAAATGATACCACCTTCCATCGGCACAGCACAGGAGAACCAGCCCAAAATGACCTATCAACAACGACGAGATCTTAGAGAACTTACTAGAGAAATCATCAGAGAAGCCCGCGTTTCGAATAGTCAGAAGTCAATGTCGCCTGGAGGTAAGAAAGCCGGTCAAAAATCAAAATCGAAGCCACGTTTCCGCCATGGATGTCACCGTGACGACTGACGGCCTGACATACGTCAAGGTGACATCATTAAAAACTTTAATTCCCAATTAATTTATAATTAAAAACTGCTTTAAAAAAGGTTTTGTGGAACGGATGTAGTTTAGTACTGATATCTAGGTCTGTTACGTCATCTAGGCGTTCGCTCTTACTAAACTAAAATGGCGCCAACGCCGTTCGTTGCTCCATAACTCCGTCAACGCTGACCGTGTTTTATCGGTTACTAAAATTATACTGTTAAATATTATAGTTTGATGTAGTAAATGTTAAAACTTTTATCTATTTAGTGATAATCAAAGTTGATAATTAATTAATACTTAGTTGACCTTTACAAAAGTGTATTTTGGCACGTGCGTGAGTTATTTTTAGATAGCTTGGACGTGTCGCATTGCAGGACAAATCAATAATGGGTATGTGGTTATATGATTAAGTTTTCGCAGCATACTTTTGATTGCCTTTCGTTTTTTATGATGTTTATTTTGTTTGTTTACAATTCTATTGAAATCTTGATGACTTTTAGAATGTCGTAATGACATAAAATTGACAGCGGTCAGTAAGACAAGATGGCGGGGAAAGGTAATTTTTGGGTGTACGCTTTAGTTTAATCACGCGGTCCGCTAGGTAGCGCTTACTTATTGGTTTTTGATGTGAAAATTAGGGATGTCGGAAATGCAATAAAGTATCGATATATATTGTATCGATAATTTTTGAATATATCAATATCGATATTGATATTTTTATTTAAAAATATCGATATATCGATATATCGGTGTGATAGGAAAAAAAAATTATTTGGCCTAATCTACTTCAATCATCTTACATTACTAGATAAATACTAATCAATAGACATCATTTTTAAATTTTTTAAATCAAGGACAACAATAAAAAATATTAATTATTTATTAATCAAACCAATATTTATCTGATACAGACATAAGAAAAACTCTTTGATTTACATGCTCGGCTGTAAGCCGACTTCTGTTATTGGGTACTGCGAGATTTACAGCAGATGCCACTCTCTCTGAGGAAACCGAGGACGCAGGCGATATCAAATACTTTAGAGCTATGTCGGAAAGGACTGGAGTAAAATGACGACAATCAAACCAGAATTTTGTAGGATTCTCTTTTCTGGGTAGTATAGGCTGATCTAGATATTGCTTTAGTTCGCTAGGCATACCATCACTGGTTGAAAGTAAACTGGAGGTTGCTGCAGCAATATCTATCATAATTTTTTCATGTCCGGACCACAACGACGGCGAAGAATTTTCTGAATTTGGAATTATGGTAGTGGTTGTGGGTCTGAGTTCAGGCGAAAGTTGTCCTCTACGTCTATGTTCTAAACGTATTTCTTTTGATAATGCGGTTATTGCAGTGGAAACAGCTAGTGCTGAATTAAAATGAATACGCTTAAAGCGAGGGTCTAAAATTGTTGCTATAGCAAGATGTAAATGTCGCTCTAGTGGTTCTAGTTTTTCAATAACTAAGTTTAGCAAACTCTTCTGAACAGCAACACCAAATTCAGTGAAAGGTTTTACTTCTTCAAGTCCTTTCTGAAGTAAGTTTGCAATGGGAATCGCCAAACTAGAAGTCACGTACTGATCGCCGCTAATTTCTTCAGTAGCTTGCTTAAATGGGGTAAGCAATATTATCAGATCTCGTATGACACTTAACTCTGAAGAAGTTATCATATCAGGTGCATTCCGCCTAGTTGCTAAAATCTTAGCCACAATAGCTGATAATGTATTGAATCTTTCCAACATATCAAGACAAGAATTCCACCTTGTGCTTACTGATTGTATAAGTGTTAATACTTCTCCCTCTTTCTTTTGTCCCTCTTGTTCTGCTCGCAAATCGTCCATTGCGTTCACAGATTGTTTAAAATATGTAACAATGGCTTTGACACGATTGGCAATTTCAAGAACTGGTGCATTATCTCTTGTTGCGCCATCCACTATTAAATTCAGCAAATGCGCCATGCAAGGAATTCTTTTTCCATCTTCCAAAAATTTCTTCACTGCAGCAACCATGTTAGCACCACCATCAGTGGTAATTGATAAGATGCAATCCTTTTCTATTGTAAACTCGTCGGTAATATTTTCAAAGCATTCTTTTATATAATCAGCTGTGTGCGCCTGCAGGAAAGAAGACCAATATTAGTCCACTTTATTAAATTTATTATAATTAACTATTTATTTTATTTTTTATAATTTGATGCATTTATTTTATACTTTACTTACCTGATACATTCTTCGTGCTGTCAATGTCACCATCTCATGCTCAGGAGTGCAGTTATTAGCTGTGTTAAGAAAATGTGCTGTCACTACGATGAAACTTCGTGTCGAGTTAGTAAGAGTTAATATATCACTTGTTAAAGCAATATTATTTATCTCACTTAATTTTTGTTTTAAAATGGCTTTGGTAGTGGCGTATCGTTGTTCCATGAGGCCAGTTATCTGGAATGAGAAATGAATAATAAAATAACATTTAAAAATAAAAAGGATAAGATAATAATTTAATATTATAGTTCGCTTACAGTAGTTCGTGATGGAATTTTATAGCGTGGACAAATGACGCTCATAAATCTTTTCAATCCTGATTTTTCTACACAAGATAGAGGCATGTTGTCTTTGCAAATCATGTAGATCAAAGCTTGATTTATTTGGCTAGTTTTATGACCCCCTGCTAAATTGAGAAAAATAATAAAATTAGAACATCCTCATAGAACTAAAATGTAAACAATAGAGTAATCTAATATAAAAAAAAAATACCTTCATAGCTTGAACTTCTTTCAAACATATCTATGAGTGTAGTCTGTTTCCACAAGTCTTTACTCTGACCATCTTTGGAGGATTCAGTCTGAAAAAAATTATTGAATATTTTGTATATATTTCATTACACTTGTCGTCATAAATAGTATTAAGGTTAAGTGAAAACACCAAAATTTTAATTTATCGATATCGATACTTTTAGTAATTACACATCATTAGTTGACTGGTTATTGGTTATGAACAATTGATATTTAGATTCTAAAGCTACGTTTGATCTTTCACAAATAAAATACTTACACCAGTAACATCGTAAATCGCAATTTCAGACAATTCCATGAAGTTATTTTCTATCTCAGCAGGTTTATTAGTATTGGTAATAGTTGAATTAGTAGACGAAACAGGTGAACTAGTTCTTGTTATTGGTGTAATATTCACTTCACTTGACCTTGAGTTTTTATTTTTAAGTTGCAAAAACGCATGGTGATGCTTATTTTTAAGATGTGTAGATAAATTCGTCGTATTGCCACTGGTTTTATATATTTTCCCACACACATTACATGAAACGTTTCGTCTGTCTATTTTTTTGAAAAAGTTCCATACAACACTAGACATGACTGGAATGCTCGAATTATTTTGTTCACATACGTGAATTAATTATTGATTTAATTAGTTAGATTGTTTGAGAACTATAATCAACTCAAATGCAGGCAGAAATACGCTCGCGTTGAGGTTATAATACGGATAACAGACGGACGGATAGTTGAAGCACAGACACTGACACTGAAATGACATTGACAGACAGAGTTGCCAACTTAAGTACCAAATTAAAACGCAGTAAATCAAGTCGACCAAAGACAAAAAAAATGTAATTTGTTAAAAAATGTTAGTATTAAAAAAGTATTCTTTTTTAGGATTTTTTAATTATAAAAAATATCGATTTTTATACCTTTTCAATACTTGTAATTTTATATCGATACCTCGATACATCGAAACATTAAATATCGCTCAAAAATATCGATACATTGAAAAAATAATATCGATATATCGATGTATCGATATTTTTTCGACGAGCCTAGTGAAAATTCTGCAGTCACTAAAATGGTTATTTTGTAGACTACGAAATAAATTAATTTTTTAAGTCTATGTAAGGTGTTTTGTTTATCCTGGAGATATTTAACTAAATAATCTTCTATACTTTTTAAAAGCATGTCACTCAATAATGTAGGTATTTTTTAACTATATTATATATTTAGATTTTTTAGCATACATAAAAATCTTAAATTTAAATATGTAAGTACAGTAGTAGACTTGGAACATTGGCAGGACATTCAATAAATATAAAAAATAATAATAGTATATTCTACAGATCTATTTTGAAGCAAATAGAGTTGTTTGTTTACACTTTACTAGTTAAGAGGAAGGTAATTAAAAAGAATCTTATTTCTTTTTATTCCATTACTTAAATGGGTCTTAGTATTGGGGAAGGGTTTAAAATAATAAAAAGTTAACAACTTTATCTCACTTCCATAAGATAACATATCATTATTAAAATTAGGTCATAGATAAGAAATTCTAATTTATTATTACTGCACTTTTTCTTTAAATTAATGTGAAGTGAATTTTTCTGTAGAGAAGAGAGAAGAAATAATTAACAACATTGGTTATGTTATAAATAAACACAAAATTATTTTTTTAACTTCCTTTTGTGTCTGACTTTAGTTTTATTTATAATTTTACTTAACTAGATTTTAGTCCAATTATTGAATGAATTCCAATCATTCAAATATTTTTTTTGTCTGGAATGTTAGGAGTCATGTTAAAAGTTTTTAATTTAAGATAAAGTTATATGGCTTTGGGCATCATAATAAATAAATATCAGTGTAACATTAAACTATGTTATTCTTGTTTTAGCTCGAGACAGGTTTGCCTCCACATCTTCTACAGATGAGAATGAATCTGGCACTGATGGAGAGTCGGAGAGAAAACCAATCACCATTTCATATGGAGGATTACCCATGACATCGCAACAGGTACAAATTACAAATAAAATTTAGTGAAAATATTCACTTGCTTTTGCAAAGAATGTTTCAAATAAACAAAAATGTTTATCAAACACCAACTTCAGATAGTTAATAGCAAATAAAATAACGCCTGAATTTAATTTAAATTCTATATTTTTACCAGGGTAACATAATAATTCGCAAAAGGCGCGGTAATCTACCAAAAGCGTCGGTGAAGATATTGAAACGATGGCTGTATGAACATCGGTATAATGCATATCCCAGTGATGCTGAAAAACTAGCTCTTAGTCAGGAGGCCAACCTAACGGTTCTACAAGTATGTATATTTAAAAAAAGCAATAGAAACATAATTCATTTTATTTAGAATATACTGTAAATTCAAATAAATATAATCATTGTTTAAAATTACAAAACATTGATTTTGTTTTTGTTTTCTAAATTTTTAACAAAAGCTTTTTTTTTTTTTTATTTATTTTTTTTTTTTTAATGAAGCGCATCGTGCAATCAGTCTTCTGACTATGAGCAGATGAAATAATTATCGATTTAAATTAAGCAGGTACAATGACATACACATGTATTTTCATTATGAATTTAACAAAAGCTAGGTTTACTTTTTAGATTCATATTAATCCACATGTTCTAATAATATTAAACAATACAATAGGTATGCAACTGGTTCATAAACGCCCGTCGCCGTATTCTGCCCGAGATGATCCGTCGCGAGGGTCAAGATCCTCTTCATTACACCATCTCAAGGCGCGGTCGGAAACAACTCAATTCAAGTGATGCAGATGCTGAGGCTGATGCCAGTGCTAGCAACCTTGTCGTCACTGCCTGGGACGGCTCTGAGATTGAGGTATTTTTATTTATTACGGATTTTAAATAGATATTATGTTATTTGAATGATGATTTGAATAAATTGTAATATTGGTGATAATAGGAATGTTTCACACACAGCAAAATAATATGGTGGAAATTTGGCGTATTGTTTGCACTGAACTGTTTCCATCCAAACAAACTCGTATTAAAGAGAGAAAAGTAAAGAACTATATACGGGTTTGACTTCATTATTGGGCTTTCGCTGACTAGAATCCCTGTTTACCAATCACAATTTAGCTAAAACTATTTTTTCAGTCATCTCCTTAATACATTATCACTATAATTATTTAATAAAATTAATTTTAAATTAACCAGCTTCAAAAAAGTGGTTATCCGTTTGATTTATCTTAATATATATAATTCTACTATACGTGTGTAATGTGTATGTCACTGAACTCCTCTTACACGGCTGGACCGATTACAATTAATTTTTTGTATGCGTTTGGGCAGCGCCCTGGATGGTTTATATACACAAATCAGTCCGGCAGATGGCGCTGCAATCTGTAATTTCATACTATGTTTGATATCCTAATCACTTGAAATATCATGTAGGACAATGTCTGTCGGGGTCTGCTAGTATGTGAAATGGATATTTTTGGATAGTACGTAGTACGTACGTAATAGTAATTCCGTGTTATCGTATGCCAAGTATCCTTATCAGTAGTTGTGGAGGGGGCATATATAATATATAGGTTAAATACCTTGGTATAAAAAGATTTACAGGTATTTGAAATCCCTTAAAATTTTTCTCGTTTGAACTTGGACAGGGCGAGGGAGAAGGCGAGAGCGGACGGGACCACGACTACGGCGACGGTCTGCTCGTGTACCGAAGCGATGGCGAGGGAACTGACCGGTCCCACGACGAATATTCCGAGGACAAGTACGATCCCGCCGTTTGGCACTCCGTCATCCGCTACGGCGCTGATGACGCACATCCGGCCGCGCGCGGGTACGTACTCGAGCCTCACTAAATTTTCTTTCTATCACTTACACTAATCTAGCTAGGGAATGCAATCTCGATCCCGCGAGATCTCGTGCCATTTTTCGAGATCATATGACGAGATGTCGTGGGATTATCAATAAATTTGGTCTCTTCGAAGAGTATCTCTGAGCCAAATAAATGCAACCGCAGCGTTTTTATATCGGAATGAAATTTATCTTACAGAAAAAAATGAAAATCAAACTATTATATCATACATATCTTGGATAGGTAGATAGAAGTTATTCTGGAAATAACTCTTGATTCACCACTGCGAAGGCTGGAATTAAAATAACTAATTATTAGTTTCGTGATTGATGATAAATAAGTGTTATAATAATAATAGTTACAATAAATACTTTTCTTTAAAATAATGTATCTTAATTTAAGTTTAAATATATCTGTCAAATTCATCGCGTTTAAGTTGTTCTACTACTACCCCATTGTAATTCTTAATCCCATGAGATTGAATTCCCTAAATCTAGCATTATAATGCTAATAAACAAGTAAATAAAACATGACTCTGAAGGTAAGAGTCGTGACTGCGAACTATGGTTCCCGATTGTGAAGTAAATCCAATGTTTATGACTTATAGGAGACCTTAGTACTAAAGGAGCGTTCAAGTATTACGTAACGAATTTTGGGGAGGGGGGGGGGTCCTTTTGTAAAACGTTACGATGCGGGTCGGGGATTGAATTACCCGTTATTGTTGATATTATTTTCGACTTTCCAGTACTTTACACCACATAATGTTAACTTTGTATAAAGAGTCACTAGGTGGTCACGAAACGTTTTACTATACTTGGGTACAGAAAAACGTTACTAATCTCCAAACATTGCGTGACGTAATACTTGAACGCTCCCTAATATAAAATAGTAATGTTTTTATTTTTAAGTCTACTTCATTTCTGTTAAAGTACTAGCAAAGAGTTATTAAAAATAACTAATATCTTTATTAACAAAACATTTAAAAAATATTTACAGATCGGCAGCAGTAGTGACGGTCCGCACCATGGACGGTGAAACCGTGGAAGGCGAAGTTCAGATGGAGACGGATGAGGCCAGCGGAGCAGACACGAGTACAGCCAGCTGGCCCCAGATCGCTATACCGCCGATGCCTAAGACTGCACGCCGTCGCCTTCAGGTAACTATTATTTATAGACGCATAGAAATTAATAATTCAAACAGATACTTTGATCTGATGTAAAATAAACTATTTGTTTTCTTTTATCATCAAAGCGTTTCATATTACCTTAAGCCTTCATAATTATTATATAAAAAATATATTTTTTCAATCGTTCCCAAGATTAGCGCTCTTTAGCTTTATAATCATGGTTAAGGTTTTTGTAGGCGACTACGTGGTTAGCCTCTAGCTGGTTTTCTTGTGCATTTAAAAAAAACATTGTGCAAAGTTGCGAGTTTGAAAGCTCTAGCTCAGTGTTTCCCAACGTGGAGTCCATGCGCCACAGGAGGGCAATTCTATTGTTAATAGCCCCCATTCAAAAAACTATTTAAAATTTGGATTTTATTTTTTCATTGTTTTAAGAAGTTACTTACTGTATTTTGTTACCAATTTCTTCCTGAAACCTATCATTTAAGTTGAACAATTCCATCAGTCTTTATAACGAATTTCAAGAGACCGAGAATTTTTATTCGTTATAGGGAGGGAAGGGAGAGGGAGGGAGGGAAGAATTTATGTAGGGGTATTGGTTTAAACCAAATAAATTTAACTCATCTGTACGTTATACTTTTTCTTTATAACGAATGACGTTATAAAGAGTTTACACTGTATTTGTATAAAACTTATGTATGTTGAATATTGGGCATAGGAATTTTAAAAAGGCTAAGGTGGGGCATGGCACAAAAAAGATTAAGAGTCACTGCTCTAACTAGACCCTTAACGCCTAGATATATACAGATCCGAGTTTAAAATTATATTATTATAAAAAAAAATAGAGATCAATTATTTATTTGAATGGTAAACTTATCAGGTGGTGGGAACTAGCGTGCCAGAGACACGTGTAGAGAAAGACAAGTTCAAGTGTCTCTATCTGCTGGTGGAGACTGCGGTTGCTGTACGCCAACGAGAAAAGGAACAAGACGAACTCCCCGTCTAGGGTAGCAGGTTCGATTTCTGACCGAACAACTTTCGCTTATTTTATCAAATTTACGTTCTACAAAATGTTCAGTTTATAAATTGTGAAGAAAAAAATTGTTATGATGTTTTAGAGAAAGTTGTTCCATTTAATCGAAGTATACCAATTTTGTATCATCATTGTACTTCCTAATATAGCCGAAGGAGGTAATCAATTCGACGTGTAATAATTTTTTTTATCAAAATGAGTTACAAAGTAACTACAATATTTTAACTAGAGTTTTTTTTGAGTTCTAACTAAAAATTGCTATGAAGATATGTTTTCATGTAAATAATACATAACTTTCCATGGCACACATTACTTCCAGAGATTATTCTCAACAATAATATATCAATGAACCAGATTTTACTCTACTACATATAAACTCAAGATTGTAATTTAAGTACAGTAAATATTGGAAAAAGATATATATATATATTCAAAACGGTTATTTGAAAACTTCAAAAAATGTATAGAAATTAGTTTTATAGTGATTATTTTCTTTGTATGGAGTAGATGTTTAGTGGAATGGACTTATATTAATCTGTGAAAGTAAAAATGTAATCTTATATACAGTACTGTATTTTATCATAAAATCTTTTAAAAACATATAGCAATGTCGTAAAATTACATTCAGGTTTATTACTAAAAAGTTAAACCGATTTGGTGGCGGATGTATTATGTCGAGACGGTTTCTGGGGGAGTTTTAAATTCAAAGATATTAATTATGATTTTGTAACTAAATAATACTATAGAAATGTAAGTTCTATCAATTCGGCAACTCGATGTGGGCAGGGCCTAAATTATTCCTTTAAACCCAAGTCTAAAAAGATGAGTCAATATATGGCATCCTTGGTATATAAATACTTACTTAGTACTAATTTTTAAACATCAAGGATTCATATCAATTTTTGTCCAACGAAAACGTCGTCTATTTATTGCATTTAGATTCATTCGAACGATGATTCCATTTCAACGTTCAAGTTTTCCATATGAAAATCTATCGTTACTGCCTAAGTGCTGTATCAAGGAATTGGGAATTAATTGAATATTAATCATCGTATCGCTTATTAAAAAATATCGTTTGATTTCGTTTTAGGGGCCGTTCAAGTATTACGTAAGCACTAGGGGTTGGGGGGGTTCTTTGATTGTCTTATATGGTGATTACGTCAACAGTAATTATTTACTTTTTTACACATATTACCCACACATTGTCTATGTTTGAAAACGAAATGCATACTTTTATGTACTATTATTTTCGATAGCTTGCTGAAAGAAAAGGGGGGGGGGGGGATAAATTGCAGTAAACCTGCTTACGTAATACGTAATGGCCCCTTACGGGGTTTAATTTACAGTCAAATTACTTTAGAATTACACTTTTAATTGTTGTTTGCAGTTCTGTAACCTATTTTGAACTTCTTGCAAAGTTAAAGAAAGCGCACCTTATAGGTTGATAATATAAGGTATAAGGAGAATGCAATAGAATAATTTCCCAATGATAACGTTTGTAACAATGGATTATGTAACAGTCGACCTGTCATGAAAATGTGCTTATCTGTTATATAAACCCTTTTTTTAAGTTAATCTAAGGTACTCCTACACACAAGTTATCGAGGACGATTAGGATGTAACATAAGAATATCGCGATGATGATTGGTTAAGAAAATGCTCTTGACTCAAGTTAAAATCAGTCAAACCAAATCCAATTTCATCTCTGATAAAAAAATGGCAATTATTTCTTCAATGAAGCAACGTCTTCAAATTTAGCTTTGATTTATTTTGATTCACAAACCTAAATATATTATAAACGTAAGTTGTATTGTATACCTATTTCTTTCAAACAGCTTTCATCAATATCCAATCAAAATAACGTTGTGTGTAGGATAGTATAAATAAAAATAACGTATCTTTATTACAAGTTAAACGCGTAATTTTAGTTTTTGACCTGCGAATGTAAGGCATTTTAGTTTTCGCCGAAATACAGTTAGAATATTTTTATATTTAGACCTGTATATACTTGTGTAAGGCTCTAATTTGTTAGTGATTTAATAAAATATGATTTCGCATTGTGAAGTTTAATTTAATACTATCCTAAAAGAACGATAAAACTAAATGTAATACACGAAACACTAATTGAAAAAGTTTTATTTAATATTACTGATGTACAATATCAAGCTTATCATATAAGCTAGCTTTTCTTTTGGCAGCCTGGCCTTCCAGAGCAGGCGATTTTCTTTTTCCATCCTCTGCTTTGTCACCAGCTTCTATCACTAGATCTTGAGATGGTATTGCCATTAACATATCAAAACTACTGCTGTTTTTATCGAGTTCATTTTTATCTGAAAGATTGTTCACCTAATTTCATATTAGTATGGGATCCTATCCAATAAGTGATAGCAAAGCAATTACGTCTTCAACTTATTATTTAATTATACAAAATATAGTTAATGAAATACATATATAAACTTAAATGTGATATTTATTAAAAACAAACTTAAAAGCATAGAGAAAAACGACTCGGAAGAATCTCTCATTCTAATGGTAACATTGAGAGAATAAAGTCCATAAAAAACGAACTTTATTTAAGTGCAAATTTCTAACCCAAATTTTGTTTCATAACTTGTTTTAGTCTGAACTCCTCTTGAGCTTGTTTTTGTCGTCTTTTTCTTTCAGCGCGCGCTTCATCATCGTTCGCCTCCTGTCATGAAGTTTTGTAGTTAAAAATAATGTTAAAACTGACAATCAAACATGCCATAATTTCAAACAATTTATTATTATAATAAAACATGTATTGAATAATGATACCACACAATATAATACCTATTGTAATTCCATCATTTATAGCTAGAATCATTTATAGCTTATTTCTATATAGAAAAATGGATTTTTGAAGGGAATAAATATCTATGAAACAATTAAAATACATATATGGGTTCTAATACATATCGAAATAAAAATACAGTGATAATGCCTGAAATTGGAATACAAATATAGATGTTAATTGTAATATTTACTAGTCCAGACTGTTAAGACATTTTTCATATTTATAGTGCTATATATATAACTACCAAGTTCTTGTTAAAACATTTATGATGAACTTGGACAGTAAATTCTGTTTGAATATAGTTGACATTTTGTGTCTTTGGCTATTCTACTGAAAAACACATAATTGTCATAAGCCGTTAGGTATGACTTTAGGTAGAATTGCTACACAGATACATACCTTTTGAATTAGAGAAACATGTAAGAGACGATAAATTTTTACTTCTAATAAATACAATGTATCTATACATAAAGGGAATTATTGTATTTTATAATTACATATTGTGAAAACATATTTATTAACATCGCATATTTTACACTAACGCCTAAAATCACTCCTAAATAATATTCCTAAACACCAAGCATCAATACCCACATCCTACTGAACTAGTAACATTGAAAAAAATCGATAAAAAATAGTGTATTTCAATAAAAATATACTTACTCTAAGTGTAAATTACTAAGTTCAAAACGCGTGTTCAGAGAATATACGACAAAATGTATACCGCTGTATAAGAAAATGTATCATGAGCAAAAATTAGTGATGTTCATTAAGGAACAAAAGTTAAAGTTGGCAAATATTGGACAGTATACAAAAGAGCTTATGATTTGGGCACGGTTGGTTCTGGACCACTACTAGGTGAAGAAGGCTTAGAACCATCTTCTGGGAACTGTTTCTCAACCTGTTCGGCCACCCATTTCTTGACCTTTTGTTCCGTCCAGAAGCCATCATAGAAGATCGTGGGCTTTATCCAACATGCTTGATTCTGTGGATGATAATTTGGATCCATTTCAGGGCCGTTTGGACCTTGTCTGCACGCATTCTTGCATTCTAGCGGCGATCGGCTGTTCACGACGAGATTCTTAGGCGGCATGTTGAAGTTCAAATTAACGTTACCATGGTGACGGTCGTACGTTTCGTAAAAGTGCCATGGGTATTCGTAGTAGTTTTGGTACATGGGGGGTGCGTGGGGAATTCGCGGGGGCGGAGGATACATGGGTGGTACCATGCCTCCCATCACAGGGAGGATAAAACTTACGTTGTTCGGTCGCACGGCTGGGGGGGGCGGCGGTGGGCGCGGGACCAAAGGGGGCCTGTTGGCTGCTGGGGGCAGGTTAGCAGGCATTGGGTGGGCCTTGGCTATAGGGGGTGGAATATTGACAGCATTCTTGATCGTCGGTGGCGGCGGACGTATAGGAGTCACGCTCGGCACGTTGGGTATACTCTTAGCAATTGTTCCATTTATTTCTTCATTACGAGCTAAGTTTTTGGGTTCAGTTGGCTTGGTTGTTTGAATATCTGATTCTGGCAGTGGCACTTCTTTGTTTGTTTCTAGTAACTCTATGAGCTCCGTGGACACCAATCCTCCAAAGCTTAATAAGGTCTCGCGAAGTGCATTAGTTACAGCACACTGAAAACAAATTTTTGTCATTAATTTATCTTATAAAGTCTGGTTTATGGTAGTAAAAAAATTACATAACTAGGAACTCACCTTACGGGCTCTATGAATAGCCGATCCTTTAGTGAGGCTAACAGATGTTCCATATCCAACATTTTCCCGATGTATATCTAAACTCTTAATAGTAACATTAACAAATGCAGCCACTCCAGCTGTGTATTTGCCATTAATTAATTCAACAAAATCTGGAAAGCCAAACAAGTAAATATTACTAACAAAATAAAAGATTTTAAAGCAGGTATGAGTCAATTTCTCATATTATGTGCAATAAGGATAAAAGTCATCTCACTCTGTTTAGTAAAGAAAAATACCCATGGTTTACCTGCATCACGGCTCGTGTGTATTCATACATATTTGTCATTATTTTATAATTATTACGGTTTTGGTCTGGGTATTAAAATTATATTTTCTTATTAATAAAAGAATAGTAAAGAGATATCTTTACCCAAGTCCTGCTTTGTGACCGTCCAATTCCAATTATTAAAGCCCCATTGAGAGTGACCAAAATTTATGAGTTGCTGCCGTCTATGTTGAGGATCCCATTCATCATCCCCTGCTACTTCTGGAGGCATTGAGCCATCGGGCTGAACACAAATTATTAATTTGTAACATAGGTATAGGTACAGAATGGAAAGGAACAGAATTCAAGCTACATTGTTTTAACTCGCAAAATATTGTTGATAAAATGTACTATCATCTGACAGGAAAAACCTTGAACTAGTGTTAAAAAAATTTTAGAAAACAGCAAATGAACTTATCATCTATGGATCTGTGGAATGATCTACGATTTTTTTTATAATTGATTGATTATTATTGATGTCTCGAAATAGTAGAAGGTAAATGTTATTAAAATAGTGTGTATTAAGTCAAAAAACATTTTTATACCATTTTAATATTGCAGTTCGCAACGGGGAATCCTGGTTTACGCTGCATTTTTACCGACGCAACTTAGCTTAAAACTTATTAGGAAGCCATTATAAATAAAAAAAATGTGAATCACAATAGATCAATTTAAAACTGATTTCATTGGATCCAAAACACTGTTATCTTTATTTGCCAGCAAGGAGACACTATAAAAAAAGAGTTGAAGGGTGTACAAGTAACAATTCTGCAATTGTTTAATTATTTTGTAAAGAATTCAGAATTATATTGGGTAATGAATGACTGACCGGCTGACAGTTGACATTGATTTACAAATGCAATGCGGAATGCATTTGCATTACATAGCCCAAGAGCCAACGATGGCCTTTCCTTTGTTATTTTATAAAAGCTGATTCTCGAATATAACATTGCGCGCGCAACTTTCAGCTTTTTTTCGCAGTCTACAGTCGCAAATGGAGCTTTTGACTGAAAGAAGTTGTGAAATTTTGACGCTAGCAATCTACCGCCTTGCTTTTGCAAACTCTATAGTCGCTGGGCGTTCTTACCTCTGTTGAAGACATACCC
This sequence comes from Pieris napi, assembly GCF_905475465.1. NCBI lineage: Eukaryota > Metazoa > Arthropoda > Insecta > Lepidoptera > Pieridae > Pieris > Pieris napi. The sequence goes on from NC_062234.1 coordinate 12,099,411, forward strand.
AGTCCCCAGAGAAACTTCAACTATTATAAAATAACGAAGGCATGGCCATCGTGCGCTCTTGTGCTTCGTACCACGGACCCAGCGCTTCCAGATTCACTGTAATTACAGTAGATTTACTGTATTTTAGACTTTTCTACTGTATACTGTAATGATAAAATACAGTGTATGAAAATACTGTATTTAATTTCCGTTCATATTAATTATCAAATTAATCAAATTTAATACGTTTTACGTATTACAAAATACGAAATATAAATTTGCAACCTAATCTAGAACCCAGAACCACTGACCTCTATCTATAGACAACTAGCAAACTCGGCGAACTCCGTTTCGCCACCCGATGGCTTCGTTTTATGTAACATTTCGTTTGGTGATCCCGCTTTTCTGTTGAAAATTTTCCTGAATTTTCTTTATCGTGCTATAAACCTCACGAAGCCCGAGACCTTTCCAACGAATGCAAAACCGTGGAAATCGGTTCGTGCGTTCTGAAGTTATAGCGTCAGGAAGGAAAACCCGACTTATTTTTATATAGTAGATGTAGAGTAGGATTGTTACCTACATATTAGTTTACGTGCTGGGAATTCCCCAATGAATCAGAACTAACGCTTAGCAAAAACTAACCGTCTAGTATTATCTTTGCCTCACTCAAACGCTGAGTGCGAACGCAAGTTTAGTGAAATTAATAATATAAAAACCAAGCAGAGGAACTGTCTGATCACAAATACTATTAAAGAAAATATGTTAGCTCAGCAAGCCATTCGTCGAAATTCTGAAAACTGCGTCAAATTTAATCCCACTAATGAAATGATTTTGAAGATGAATGCAAAAATTTATCAAAATAATGAGGAAATTATTTTAGAATAACTTACAATGATATGTATTTACAAATAAATTAATACAGCATCTTATTTTTCTTTTAATATTTAAACAAACTTTTACTGTAATTTTACTGTAATCGAATTTGAAATCTGCTGTATTGTTTTAAGAAACTACTATATTTTTTAGCTGACAACACTGTAATTTTACTTTTGGGATCTGGAAGCACTGCACGGACCACAAAGTTAACAGAATTTTTATATTTAAACCTAATTTTCAACTTCCATCGACCATCAGGGAAAAGAAGAAGAAGAAGTGCCATCGACTATATTATTCTTAATATATAAATATATATCACGGTTACACATTTGTTAGAAATAATTATTACATTTTAAGTACCTAAAATAAATTTCGAACAATACGTTACAGCGGAATAATATTAATATGACAGAGATTTTGGATATTGATGGGAGCGTTTTAGAAGGAGTAAGGAATCCTTGTGCGTTTTGTGCTACCGAATTGAAAAAATACTACCTATAAATAACAATCTGAAATTATTTCAGGGCGGCCAAATTCTAAGAAATTCCATTTCATTGAGTGCCATTCTTGGCATACCAGTGAGGGTAAAAAATATTCGAGCGGGTAGAAAAAAACCCGGCTTGGCAGCGCAACATTTAAAAGGTTAATTACAATATTTAGGTATATAGAAATGCAGTAGTTAAATTAGGTCAACATTCTAACAGCAGTATGTTTAAAAATACATTTAAAACAAAAACTTCCTATAACTACTTTTATCTGTATACTTAAACCAATTTAAAATTTCTAATCTATTATATGCAACAATTACCTAATCAGACCAGTATTTCCCTTAATATTTTTATTTAAATTGAAAGATTTCCTGCACTCATAGTTCTTGCTTAGTCTAAGTTGTTAACATTAATTCCATTAATTAAACAAATTTATAGGTATATCTCACAAGATTTTTTATCTGAAACACAATGTTTAGTAAAAAGTAGAAAACTTTAAAATGTAGAACAACCCATGTATTTATTTCAGGAATTCAGCTAGTAGCAGAAATGTGCCAGGCAAAATTAAGTGGTGCTCATATTGGTTCTACCGATATTCAATTTATCCCAGGGAAGATCAGAGGTGGCCAGTACCTAGCGCATATCCAGACAGCTGGGTAAATATATCTGAATTGTAAAATACCTACCATTAAAAATTATTATTACGACTAAAACTAGCTAATAGTATTAAAAAAATTGGGCTTTGAGTGCTTTGATTGGTAAATTATTTTAAAGGAATTCACATTTATTGTACTTGTTATTGTTACGAAAACAAAAACATATATTATGGTAGTAAAATTAATTTTCATTTGCACTATATGCATACAGAGAAAAGAAATGAGATCTACATGTGCCAAGCTTATGTGTTTGAATTGGCTAGATTCCATATCTTTTTAAATACCAATTTGTTACATAGTAAGAAAATACAAATAAGTTTTCTTAATATTATGTCTGTACATAAATATTTGAGTAACCTTTAAGTTTAAACAACTATTTGATTCCAGATCTGTAAGTCTTTTACTCCAAGTGGCCTTACCCTGTGCACTGATGGCAGATTCTCCTGTAATCTTAGATCTCAAGGGAGGGACCAATGTAGACATGGCGCCACAGATAGATTACATGAATGAAATATTTAGAGAAAACCTGAAACATTTTGGTGCTAAATATTCCTGGAAGATAATAAAGAGAGGGTAGGATATAAACATATGTTTAAATAGGCATATGAAGCTTTATTAGAATTATATACAGGTGAAGGTGAGGGGAATTGGTGAAAATATTATCATGAATCATATATTGAATTATTTTTAGTGGTAATACCCTATGTTTAACCTGGGATACCTGGGTAAGTCTGCAGACATCAAACTAGAATCTGACATATCTTTCATAGAAACCCATTTCAGACATTGTCGTGTGAAGAAATAATGTTTTTTATATACACTATAAGAGAACCCAAATAACATTACAATTTCACTTACATGAAACTACATATCGTCACTGAAGTGATAACCTCATATGTCAAAAAACCATTTATTTTTTATTCTTAGACTCTTATGTCATTTAAAATTAACTGGTATGATTATACCAAATAATAACATAAATAAGTCCTTTTTAACATCTTTTAGATGTTTAAAATTGTGTTTTTGTCCATACAAAAACACATAATTTTCTTCATTTCCTGTAATGTTTGGTTCTCTGGACATATGAGGTCATCATTCTACATCGACGATATATGGTTGCAAATCTTAAATTTTATTCACATGTAGAACTTCCTTTTTCCATCTCGACCTTCAGTTATATTTTTTATAGTATAGGGGGCAAACGAGCCTACGGTACGCCCAAAACAAGACGAGGAAGTCATCGCAGCCCATACCCATTTTAGTGGGTCCGTTGCCGGCCTTTGAAAGAGGAGTATACTTCCCTGGGAGTCGATTTCACATTTCGCTAGTTCGCAAAAGGAAAGTAACTGTGAAGCGGACCGTGGAAGACTTCCAGCCAGCAAGCTGATGCTGTTAAAATTTTGAATTAATATGGCTGGCTCGTACAGTGTTGAAAAGAGGCAGGAGGGATCAACCCAAACTATTCTTCAGAACATTCACTGTCTCTGCGTTGAGAGAGAAAATCAAGCCGATCTGTAATACGTTGGAGATTGACAATTCGACAAGCCCTTCACTAAATTTGGTCAAAAGGAAGGAGCTGGTATTTGGAAACACCTGCCCAGAGATGTGAGCAGTATTCCATGTGAGGTCGTACTTGAGCCTTGTAGAGCTCCGTATGTTGTTCATAAGTTAAATACTGCTTGGCCCTACCCTTCCAAAAGCTTCCAAAAATACCCAGCTTTTTGGAAGCCAGTCTAGATTTTTCTTCACAAAGACTGCGGACTTCTTTGGGTACTCCACTATGAAGAGCGCCTTTAAATTGAGGAGACAAGTCAAAAGAAAGGTCCTTCAAGAACAGAGCGTACCAATTCTTGAAAGGCCGGCAACGCACTTGCGAGCCTTCTGGCAATGAGAGTGTCCATGGGCGGCGGTGTCACTTAACATCAGGTGAGCCTCCTGCCCGTTTGCCTCCTATTAAAAAAAAGGATTAAGATCCTTTTGTCATGTTTAGCAGAATACGAACAAACTTCTGAGTCTGTGTAGGGTTAAACTTAACAAACTTACCCAAACTTAACAACAACCCCACACAGAAACCTCCAGTATCGTTTCACATTTGGAAACAAGTTTTTTACGGCTCTCATCAATCATTATTATGCGAAAATGAAATGTATTTTGCGAAACTCTTTTAATGACAGATACTTTCCACGAGGAGGTGGACATGTACAAGTGACTGTGAACCCAATACGGTCCTTAAAAGGTGTTACCTTTCATGATAGGCTTTATAGAGGCCCTCATTTCGTCAATATATGGAGCTTTGTAGCTGGGAATTTGCCTGTTAAGGTAAAAATAATTAATTAATTTATACTAATATTAAGCTGAATAAGGTTTGGACCTACTAATCTCAGGTATAATCAACTATTGGTTCGAGTTGTAAACTTAAATTGAATCATATATTCTATATATATATATATCTAATCTATATCTCTTGTTTTATGGTTTTATGTTCTATGATTGCGTGTAATTTGTTAGTTTATAAGGATTTTATTTCTTTATATTTTTATTTAAATTATCTATTGTTGTATAACTTCAGCTAAGATGGGCCCATTTTTGGGAAGTTTTTATTTTGTGTATTGCTTCATTTTAATAAAAAAAAATTCTTATATTATTTTGGAACTAATTGCGCTGCAATCTTTAAAGCCTCGGATTTCTGTATAGGTCGGTTATCGAAAGCTGGCGGGTTCACAGTACTCACACTAATGCAATTTCACATACAGTATGTTTCAAAATATGATTTTTTTGCCAAGCTATATATTTTAGTCCACTCTGGTTTTAATAAGGTTGGGTGGGTTGTAAATAAATAAAAATGTGTCAAATACATATAAATATTAGGTGCATACGAGGGTGGATCTAAAAGTTCTAAGCCAGACCAAGAACGTGAAAGAGTAGTTCGTGTAAATAATTTTTCATTTTTCAACATACGCTCCATCTAGACATGACTTTGTTGGTCGACAAAACGACCTTAGCCGTTTTCGGAGTAGATGATCCAGATATTTTCCATTGTTTGGACTGTTGCTTTGATTCAGGAGTATGGTGGTGAACCCAGCTTTCAACAAATCAAAAAAAAAACAAATCAGCTTTCAGCATCTGATGTCAAATGAAATATAACATTTTTTCATTAAACTGTTTTTATTAAGATGCTTAAAATAATTAAAAACATTGTGCACCATTTCACGAGATTGCCCTGGTAATGTTTGAAAAAAGATCAACATGTATAGTAAAGATCAACATAAACAGTAGCAAAAGCAAAACAATAACTGTCTCTTTTATACTCATAAGCTTGACCGAGCGCGAGAGAGACGGACAGTCTTTTCATGATGTATTTGTGATTGTATTTCAGTTTGACATCACGCCTCGCGCTTATTCACAGACACTACACAAGCACAAAGTGTACATGTGTTGAAGCCGCCAGCTTTAAATAACATACCTATATCTCTATATGTAGCGGCAGATGTCCTTTAACGTCGTAAATACAAATATAAACAATTCATAAATCACCTTGAAGACACGCAGAAAATTTCATCAAAATCGGTATAGCTGTTTAGGAGTTTAATAATAAACACACGCATAGAAGATTGAAATATATAGAGATGTATATAATAATGAATAAAAAAAATCTTTCCTCAGCAGTATTATAGACAAATGTTAAATAATAGACAATTAGTGGCCTGGGAGAGATCCAGCCAGGGAGGCCGCCAGTTGCCCCCTTTTTCATTTAATTATGTCAACGGTATTATATTTCTATACGCAACGAAGTGTTAATAAATAAATACATAGAATACAGTGGTCCAACTAACAGATTATAATAATTATTTTTTCAGATAGCTTATGAAATGGCCAATGGTGCTAAAGAAAAAATAGATATCATAGAGCATCCAGTTTATACTAATTGTATAAAAGACCAGCAATATGTACAAAATAACTGCAGCGGTATTCTGTAAGTCTTAACAGGTTTAAAACAAAATGAAATCTGTCAAAGCTTTATCGGGGTTAATTGTTTTGATGCAAGCCGTGTTTTTTTGTACAAAAAAACGTCTGTGTACTTATTTACACGCGTTAGAAGTTATACATCTTTGGCCTATAAACAAGATAAGAATCTGTTCAAAATTTTTATCTTTCGCCTTATTCTACGTTTGTAGAAAAGACGACACTAAGAATAGAAAAAAAATACTCTCATCAATTTTCCGTAACGCGCCAAAAGAAGTATAACTTCAAAAACTAGGTACAGCTACAAAATTTACACACTATACATATATTCAATTAAAACTAAATATTAAACCCTACAACAACAATAAATTACCGTTGTAAATATTTAGATTTCTGTTTGTTACGCGATCTTTTTAGTAGACAACCGGCCTTTGGCTGATTTTTAGGTCTATGGCCCATTGCCTTCCACCCTACCAGCGAGTGTTATAAATTCGCACAAAGAATTGATTGGTGCACAGCTTCGAACGCACGACCTCAGGGTTAAAGCCAAGCATCATAAAATAATTTAAATGATCATTATTTATATTAATTTTATATTTTTTGAAATATAAAATGTCAGAAATAAATACAGTACTGTATCATGAGCTGGGCTACAAACCTAATAAAGTTGTTATCTATAAATACGTGTCAGTTACAGGTATTACTGAACTGAACTGAACCAGTTTGATTATTTTTTTGAATTCTGTTATAATAACTATTATGTCGCAGCCAACTAATTAGCCGTTCAATTAACAGCCTCACCGTTTAACGTAACAGCACCGTTTAACTAGCGGCCTGAAAGATGTTCAGCCAGTTGATCAAACAGCTAGGCAAATGACTTGGATCGATGATGTTCCATTACTTGCCTGGCCTGTGGACTGTTAATTTAAAATTAATTCCACTTTCTGCCACTCTCAAACTCGAAACGATACTCTTCCAACTGTCAATATGGCGTCGGCAAACAACAACTTTACATACAATGGAAGAGTGTAGCGACAATAATAATGTGAATTTGACTCAAGCAATTTAATTTTTAAAGATATATTTTTTTATCATAAGTTTCATCTTTTTTATTTCTGCCAAAATATAATGACTATCGTACGAATTGCCTAAGCATTAGGCAGCCAGTTTATTAAATGTTGTAACAAACCCCACGGCTGAATATTTTTCAGGCCGCTAGTTAAACGGCCCGTTTAGTCAAAAGGCTAGGCTGTTAATTGAACAGCTAATTAAGCTATAGTCGAATTTTTAATTAGACGAAGTCAACTGACGTTTACGGTGTTGTCAGTTTTTGATGAAATAAAAATAGTGTTGTGACAAAGTAAAAACCCGTGAATTAATGATCGGTGATGGCACTAGTCGCCGCGCCGCGCTTTATAATAAGACGTCAAAAAACTGATTGTAGTTACATAGTACTAGTACCAAACTTATATCAGAGCACTTTTATACAATTTTGAAATAGAAATAATATTCTTTTATTGTTTGAAATGATTGACTATTCACACTCATTGTTCATTCATCTGATTGAACAAGAACTGAACGCATCACTATTACTTTAAATATGGCAACATTATTTTACAAAGTGACATTAGCTACTGTCAGTTGGCTTCGTCTAATTAAAAATACGACTATAGTTGGATGTGTCAGCTATATCGGACAGAAAAAAAAATCGATTTCCACATTTATCAAATTAATAAAAATTAAACAGATTTTTGTTAAATGACAGTCACACTGAGTAATTCAATATATTGACAAAACAGTGGATTTGTGACCAATTAGTTACATGTAGTTTATTTTATCTTCCAGTTTATGGAGTCCTTTGGTCACTGGTGGTGTATTAGGTGCCGACGCTTTATTTAAGGGCTCCATTGATCCCTTCGAAGCTGGACAAAAAATTGGGGCAGATTTTATGAATTTAATTTATTCAGGGGTCAGCCTTGATTCACATGCTCAGGTGATAATATTTTTTTTTATAGAACAGCGGGCAAACGGGCAGGAGGCTCACCTGATGTTAAGTGATAATAAATATGACACAAGTTATTAACAGTAAATAATAGTTATACTTCTATTATATTTATACGGTATAAGCCTTCCACTTTTCTTTATTCAATCAAAGGCGATTAAAGTAAATAGACAAATCATTGCTATGGAAAATCGTGATCGTAACGCTCGTGATAATTAAAATTGGCTGTCGAAGTCACAAGTTGTACCAAAAAAGAAATATTTACCGAAATGTTTAGAAATACATAAACACATTAATCCAAACGTTGCCATTGCTACCCCATGTGTTGAATGTGCAAAGTACTTATTATGTTGTGTTTTAAAGTTTATAAAAATTACCATCGGCATTTATTAAAGATAAATCTATAATGTCAGGACAAAATAATATTAAACAAGTCACTTCACGTCTCTCACCATAGCCTGCCCTCTTTTTCTAAATGTATGTATAGCACCATCTAGTAGCAAGTAGTGTGTGATATTGATTATGGCTAAAACGACAAACGCTGATTTCTTTTAATGCTACGTATTTAATATTGCATGATTTGAATCCGAAATATGATATTCAAATATTATTTGCACTAAATTGTTTCTCACGTAATGATGTGGTATAACTTTAAGCGTATACGTATTTGCGATTATTGAATGTTTAATTTTTCTTTAGATTAAATTATTTCTGCTTATCAGTTTCGCCATCTCACTATAGCCAGAATTTTCTGAATATTTATTTTCATCTATTACTTTAGTTGTCTTTGATTCAATCTTTTGCTGTATCAGGTTTGTTATTCTTCTGTGCAAAGTGGAAGTATATATATATATATATATATATATTATATTATATATAAAATACTAGTGAACGACAGACCGCAGAC